>NC_056744.1:108102169-108332169 GCF_019279795.1 Protopterus annectens
CATGGTTTATGTCTTAAAGCAGTGTTGTATTGTACACTGTATAAACATGCGTAAATAGCTGTAGAGTCACTGTAGTGTAATCCTACCCAGCCTGCACTTCAGTGCGCAGTTCTATGTGTGATTCTTCCATCTCACTGTTATTTTGTTTTCAGATTTGTATTGCTGACTTACACATTTAAAGGTGGTGAGGACTAATGATGCAGGGGATCATGACTAATCCTTTGCAACTGACTCATGTTGATGTGGCACAGGTGGGACTGCCTCCACCTTTAAACCAAATAAAATGCTGATCCCGCAGTCCTCTAAGGTCCAAGCTGTACACAGTGAAGTAATAGCAAACAATAATAATAAGCAGTAGAACCGCCACAGCTGATAGCATAAACACGTTTAATATAAGACAAGCGCTTACGCGTTATAAACAATGCTTCATCAGATCTAAAACACATATATACAAAAGCATATAAATATCACATTCAAATATCATGATAACCAATCACTAGAGTCATTTTGTTCACAACCAATAAAATAATTACACAAATGTCTGCCCCTCTAAGGCTGGCTTTAAAGAAACACAACCATTCAACCCTGGATACCTATCAGCTTGTAGTTTCAGTACCCAATGTAATTCAGCCTTTTCTGTAAAACTAGTTAAATTACCCCCCCCCCCCCCATGGTTTGGATGTATCTTTTGCAACACTCTGATGTTCCACAACATGTTTAGCTAATGCATTCTTAATATCACCTTTCTTAATATCATAAAGATGCCTTATTATTCTATCCTTCAACCTTCTATTGGTTTTTCCTATATAGAAACATGAACATAAGTTGCAAGTTGCCAAATAAACTATGTTCTGAGTTGAACGATCCATATAAAATCGGGGTTTAAAAATAAAATTCAACTTATGGTGTTGGAACTTTTTCTCCCTTGTAATAAAGGTGCAGGCTTGACAATTTCTACAAGTATAAGTACCAATTCTTGTGGGCATTATTGAACCTGTGGTGGGCTTCCTTGTTCCAAATAATTGCCTCTTCAAATTTAGGGAATTCCTAAAATAAAACTTGGGAGTTTCACCTACAACAGAGGTGGTCTTCTCATCCACCATTAAATATCTCTAATGCTTGCGTATAATCTCACATATGGAACCTAGATCATTAGTATGTTTGGTCCCAAATCTTACCCTTGAATTCTTGGTGTTATCAGTGGATATACTATTGGTCTTATGTCTACTTGAGAAGAATGGCTTATAAGCCGTCCCTCTCCCATCACTTACCAGTTTCTTATTCTCATCTAATATATTTCTTTTATAACACCTTTCCATGAAATTGTCAGTTAATAGTTCCACGGCATCTTTAAAATCTGTCTCTGTAGTACATAACCTCACAGTTCTCATGAACTGTCCTTTTACTATGTTAGGATAAATAAGTCTTGGATGCATAGTATCATATTTTAACAAGTTATTCTTCCAACAGTTCTTACTGTATAAAGAGGTACTGAAATTACCCATAGCATCTGTTTCGAGATGTACATCAAGGAAATCTATTTCCTTGTTTGAACATGACATATTAAGTTCAAAAAAGTCTGTAGTTGTTGTTGCATCTTTCGGCTTTTCCTGGTTGGGGTCGACACAGCAGAACTCCGGTCCGCTAATGATTGGTAGTTGATTTTTACGAGCCGAGTTACCAGCCCTGACGCACAACCTTCAATGAAGGTACGCCCATTCATGCATGTCTCCATGCAGAAAACGCTCTAGCTGAGAATCGAACCGGACAGCATCTTACTGTGAGGTGACAACGCTACTGCAGCACCACCACAAAAACATCACGAAAGATGCTAACTCCTACAGTTAGCCCCGCCATAAAATAAACACATCATCAACAAAATGACGATAAAACTTTAAATGTTGACTTTAGTCATTTTCATTCAGTACATCCTGTTCATCCCACTTACTCAACACTAAATTAGCGTATCAATTAGCACATGGAGGGCCCATTGCAATACCCCATTGTTGTAAGTAAATAGCATCTACATACAGCAAGACATTGTTAGTCTTCAGGGTCAAGTTGTTCTTCGATTAGTTATTAGGGTTCACATTGTTGTCATTTCTTACCATACATCCTCTTAATTTATGTTACCCTATTTATTTAGTAACTGGCAGCTAGTATGAACCATAAAAATACTTTTCAGCCTCAGTAAAGGGTGTAAGGCTTACAGCAAACAGCAGGTTTTATCAAATAAAGCATACAGTACAGCTAGTATCTGACCTCTCAAGGGTTCCTGTTTTAGTGGAACATTCCTATTTTCAGGCTTGATTTACCCCTGAACATGATGTACCTGTTTTTGGAGGCATGTCCCAGTTTTCCCCTTCATACAATTTTCTGAATCCCCCTCATCATACGTAAACACATGACCAGCATGTTAGTGGCATTGATAATTTAAAGAAAGAGGACACACATCTTACATTTCCATTTTTCATAAGCAAAAGTAAATTACCTTGTGTGTTAGATCTTTGCAGTGCCGATCATGAAAACCTACAGATTTTACACTGTCTTTTTGATAATGTGTTTATATGTTCAATTATTTTTTTACTTTCTGTTTTTTGAACATGTGTTTCTGTGTAGCCCACATTTCTGTTGGAAATGGGGAGAGTTATGTGCTATTTGGTATTCAGATTTTATGCTAATTAGATGCTAAAATTTTAATGGGTTGTACCTACTTTTCAAGGACCTTTGTAACGGTTGCCTATTACAACCGCAAAACCGCAGTTGCGCGAATACGGAAACATCGACACATATTGAGCGAACCTCGAAAACACAGAACGTCCTTAAGCGTGAAATTCTAAATGTTGAATCGTCATAGTAGGCCCTTTTCCGGTATAGCTCCTTAAGGTTAGGGTGCGGGTTAAGGTAAGTGCAAACATGGTAATATATGTAAGCTTTAGTTTAGGGTTAGAAGTAGGGTTTTGTTAAGTGTATGTATGTGGATTATTTATTTTGTTTGGGTAGGTAGTATGTAGTGGGCGGTGGGGTTGGCCAACTATGCCGATTTGACATTTTGAATTCCGCGGTTCAGGATGTTTGGTGTTTTCGTGGTTCGCTTAATATGTGCCGACGTTTCCGTATTTGCGTATGTGAGGTTTCGCGGTTATAATATAGACCCGTTTGTACCTATTTTCAATGTCTGCTGGTTGAGAGGTATTTCTAGTAAAACTAAAGTAGTATAATCACCATGTTTTTTAGCCCCAGTAAACCATTTTTTCCCCAAAGGAACCCAGCCACACACACACACATATACACACACACACACACACACACACACACACACACGCACAGAATAGCACATTGTTTTCATAGTTGTGTCAAGTTTAATTAAACCTATTAAAAGTATTTAATTATTAGTGAAATCCTTACACTAAACCTAATTCATATGTGTACACAGTTAAGTTAGCATAAGAAAGAAGATATAATACAATATATTGTAGTAAAACCTCAAGAGAAAGTTGTTGAGAGAAGAGATGTTATTTTCATAGGATCCATAGGAAGCTCAAGGCCTACTGATTCATGTGACCATAATGCTTTGCTAGTTCCCACCCTAGACTGTGGCTTCCCTCTGAAGGACGACTAAGCCATTCAAGCCCAGGGTGAATTTTGAGTACCCATCCGATTATCTACTGTTTCATTTGAAGGGAGATAGTGCATCATATTTCTTTACTGCAGGGGAAGGTGGGGGAGTTAGTGAGTAATTAACCTGTTTGTTCACTTTTTTAGTGATCTGCTGAAGCAAGTTTAGATCCCTAGTTCTGATATTTCCTGGGACTGATTGATTTGTGAAGGTACAAGAGATCCTGGACTACAGGGTCCCTGATTGCTCAGGAGGAAAATCATAGATCTGCTTTGGGGAACCTATGAAATAAAGAAAATAGAGACAGTGTTTCCAGTCTTTTCTGATAACATTGGGATTTTAAGCATTTAATCCTCTTTGTTAGGAACCTCTTGTGGTCTTTCCAGATGTCTGAAATGTCTGATGAGGTACATCCCAAAGCGGGTATTGTATGCTATAATTGATCTGATCAGTACCGAATATAAGAGAACAATAATATATTTAGATCTGGAATGATATTGATGATCAGCTGTGCCAAGTAAAAGGATTTGCTGACAACCATTGCAACACGATGATTAAATCAGAAGGGTTATGTCAATCCAGGATCCCAGGTTTCTAATTACATTTTCATTTTGAAGTAGGGCATTGTCAGTGCTCTATGCTGGGGGTATATTCGTCTGCCAAATGCAACAGTGTTGCGTTAAATTTAAACACTTTTTCAATACACCAGGTATTCATAAGCATAAGTTCCTGCTCATGGGGGGGGGTGTTATGTGTCACAAGGGGATTTGACAATGACTCCAAGTTTGCAGTCATCCACAAGCTTGGTTGGCCATAGGTCTTGGTATATAGTCTAACAGTCAAAGAAGTAAATACAGAATAAAAGCAGTCCCAGCAGTGAGCCCTGCAGGATACCACTGGTCACCTTCATGTTCTCTGACACTAACCATGCTATGTGCACTGTGAGGGTTCTGCCTTTTAGCCTTTTAGTTATACTTTTCAACGCACAGGGGTCTGTTTGTAAAACATCCACATTTTCATTATACTAGCATGGGGGATTGTGTCAAATGCATTGTCCAAATCAAGGTAAGCAGTGTACCATGTGACTGCAGTCAACGGTTTCTGTTACCTTTTTGAAGAAATTTACTAAGTTCATTTGACAAGATCTTCTTTTTTGCAAAGCAAAATTGCTGCAACTCTATCCTGATGAGATTTTTATTTTTTTTATTAATCAAGTCTGTTATAATGTGTTTCATGGCCTTACAAATGAGACTCATTAGGCTGATGGGCTCTATAGTTTCTGAAGTCAGTAGTAGGGCCCTGTTTATGAAGGGAGCATCACCAAGTGTGTACACCATGCTTCCATGACTGAGCCTGTAGCCAGGCTTGGGTTAAATAACTTTTGCAGAGGTTCTGCCAGGGCATGTTTAATACTGTTTAGTAAGCAGACTGGTATGTTATCTTGTCCCATGAAGGAAGTTGTCTTACTCTTGGATAGCAGTTTCATTGCATAATCTTTAGTGGTGATTAGGGGTGGAGAGTGGGTATCATAGAGCTTTGAATAGTCATCTCAGGAGTGAAATTTACACTACATTTATTCGTTAGTACATTGGTAATGTCTACTGGGTAGGTTTTTCCATGTAGAATGAGTTCTGTAAATTGCTGAGTGCTGCTTTATTTAGTTAGTTAACTTAACTAAAGAAGGGTTTGTAATTGTCTTTTGTTTGAAGCCAAACTGAGTTCACTGGCAGCCTTAGTGCATCCAATAGTCTTTTTTAAATTCTTAGTAAAATTTGTGATATTTTCCTTGGCTTGGAGGGGATCTATAAATCTACTGCAAACTATAATGAGTTTTTTCCTTTTGTTGTATATGTTTATGTCAGTGGACCACCAATTTGGTTTGCTTTTAAATTTCCCATTGTATTTTGATCTAGAGGGGACTGCCATTTCTATACATTTATGTGTGTGTGTGTGTGTGTGTGTGTGTGTGTGTGTGTATAAAATTCCTTTGCAAATCTGTCTGCTGGGAAAATGTCTGAAGTGATGTTGTTTTAAATGCATTTTGACACTTCATATAATTTGAGGAGATTTGTGTACTTAAAGTCTGTGAATTCTAATATATTAGTTTCAGAATATTTAGATAGTTTGATGGGAAAGGTTGAAGAGGTTACTAGCTTCTGGTCTTGTTTAATCAGTAATGGTATTACTAGTACAGCTGTGTGTGGTGACTCTACATTTGTAAGTACCTTGTCTATAAATTTTTGTCCTCTGGTTAGACTACTAACAATCTGGTCCACAATTTTTTTATTAGAGCCAAAAACTTCCGTGCATATCTTACATTGGAGGTGCAGGTACTCCAGCCAACTGTTGAGCAGTTAAAGTCTCCTCAAATGATGAAGTTCTTATTTACAGCAAGTTCACCCATGACAGTTATGAGCCTGACATGAACTTACAGGTGTTGGACGGTGTCCCATAATGGCGGGATAAACTGATAGTTGATTGTGTTTATTGTAATTTGTGGGTCTGTGGGAATATGTCTAGATTAGTATGGTATGTGAAAAAAATATAAATATGCCAGCACAGTTGCCATTGGGCCTAAAGCTAGATAGGCCTTAAACCCTGGTAGGGAGGGAGGAAGTGCTTTCTGGGCATGTAAACCATGTTATATTGATTTCACATGTATGGATGCCTTCCAAATGCAGGAGAGCCCGAGGGTTGGGCAGCTTGTTGTTTAGACTTCAGTCAGTGAGCAGAGCCACCTTAAGTTGATCCTGTTTTAAAATTGATACATTTGCTACATTGGAATGTTCATTTACTGTACTTTTCCGAAAAAGGTACTATGGGAGCAGCAAGGACTTTAGCCGGTATGGGGGAGCCTTTGGGAAGCACAAAGACCATCCCTTGTAAAGCAAGTAAGTGGGTCAAGCATCTAATTCCTTCTTGACACATACTAGATTCCAGTAGAATGACACCAATTATTTAATCAGTTGTTGAAGCCAATCATCTTTTCTTTGTACCTAGAAATCATTAATGGTGAGGAGAAGATTACATCCAGTATCAGTGTCTTTCCTGCATTTGTGACATGCATAGAGACCTTGGCCATGTCTCTCTGTATCTCTCTCAGGGTTTTTTGTCCCAAGTCATTCACACACAAATAGATAAGTACCATGTCACAGTTGTACTGGTTTGGTGCAAGGATCCTAAGGCCCCTTGAGGCATCTGTGATCCTGACACTTGTAAGACATCTCATTGTCACACTGTCTTTGAGTGGGGAATCTGTGTGCCTCACTATGGTGTTATCAATCGCTAAACATTTTTGTTTCCATAATGGTCTGATGTACTGGAATTGAGGCCTTTTGTCTCATGACGACTCATGTTAAACATGACATATAATGTGATGCAATGTTTAATTTTGATTTTTGCTGACGCTTAAATCCTTACAGGTCTAGGAGGCTTAGACAAGGATTTCTTTATAGTGTCAGCATATGACATTATATTATGTGTCAGGGTTGTGTGCACAACGTGAAGTGTGTTAGTCCAATGCTCAAAGTATGTGACTTTTTGTGAAAGTGAGGCCTCTATATTTCTCAGATATTTACACCGCTCACAAACACATTTATTTGTGTTTTGTATGAGTTGATTACCTGTGAGCATAGCACAGTTGTTGCACGGATTTAGGATACCTAATGGTATGAGGCTGGTGGGGGGGGGGGGGGTAGATCGGCTTTCCATTTTGTCCAGCATGAAGTACATACATTCATAGATGCATGCATACATACAAATACTTCAAGTGTAGGCATTAATGCCCTTCTACCCTGCCAATATATAAAAACACGTGTTCCCATAATAAGTGCCCAGGCTGTTCTTAAAAATATCTAAACTAGTACTTGCTTTAATGTAATTTGGTTGTCTGTTCCATGCATCAGCTGCTCATGCAGAGAACCAATTTGTACACTTCTCCTTCCTATAGAATCTTCTCTGTAGGTTGTCTGATAATTCTCTATCACTTTTTGATAACCCTAAACATTCCCAGAAATAGTTGTCTCTAAATGCTCAATATACCTGAATAAGATTTCCTCTTAGATATCTATAAGAGACACTCTACAAGCTCAGATATTTTAGTGTTTCATAATAACTTAACTTTTCACATCCATGGGTGCCCTGGGTATATTTCCGCTGTACTCTTTCCAGTTTACTCAAGCTTGTTTTCTTATAAGGTTTCCATACTGTTATTCCATACTCAAATTTGGGAGTAATGTAACTAACAAACAATGACTTCATCATTTCTGATTTCCTAGACTTTATATATCATTTTATACAACCTGTAGTTCTATAACTATCATTAACCAACTGGTTAATATGATTAGAAACCCCCCTAGCTGGATCTACCCATATACCCAGGTCCTTAAATGACTCTACAGTTTTAATCACTGTGTGCTGTATTAAATATTCACCTTTTACCTTATGTCTCCCAACACTCATATGCTTAGTTTATGATGTATTTATCAGGATATTATTCTCCTGTGCCCAAATGATCAATTTAGTCAAGTTATTTTGCAGACATGCCATATCTGTAACACATGCAGTCAGTTTACCCAATTTCAGGTCATCTGTATATAAACTATAGAACACCTCAGATGAAGAAGTTATGTCTGAAAGACACAATCTAAACAGGTAAGGGCCTAGGACAGAACCCTGTGGGACATCTTGACTGTAACTAAGAATTTCACCTGTCCAGTTGCTCTGTGATACTTGCCATGTCCTATTTGTAAGCCATGCAGCTATCCATCTTATCAAGAGTACATCAGTACCTTGTTGTTCTAATTTATTGATCAGTGTTTTGCATATGACCCTTTCAAATGCTGTTAAATCTATATAAATTACATCACAGTACAATTTTTCATTCATAGCCGTTATTATATAGTTATAGAACATCATGTTACAGGTGGTAATAGATCTATTTTCAATATATGCATGCTGATATATAGTTTCAAGTCCCAACATATCCAATTCTGACAATAACTTATCCAATATTACATTGTCCATTATTTATCCACAACATGAAAGTAGACTTAAGGGTCTATATGACTCTGGGTTTGTCCTCCTCCCCTTTCCCTTAAACACAGGTTTAATAAGCACATCTACAATCTTGAGGAATTTCCCCATATTTATATGACCTAGTGAATAATAGATGTAATGGTACTATAAGTTCTTGCTGAAGTGTTCTCAGGTCATTGTTACTAATTCTGTCTCCTCCCTGTGCTTTGTTTGGATCCAGTTTGCGCAAAGTTTTTTTTCAATATAATCTAATTTGATTCCAGTTTCGGCAATTACCTGGATGTCACTAGGACAATTTATCACCCCTTTGTGAAGCCAAACTGCTCTGCATAAGATTTTGTAAATATATCTATAATCTGTTGTGTCTGAGAATAAATTTTAGAATCTACACACAGTTTATCAATCTGTATGTCTTTACTACTTCCACATCTTATGTATCTATAAAAAAGTTGCCTATTATGCTCAATGTCTTTATATAAATTTTCTTCAAATGTTTTCTTGATCTTGTCTCACACTATGCTTAATTTGTTTGTCCAGCTTGTTTTTTTACAGTTTTCGAAGCTGTACTTCGACCTCTCTTCAATTTCTTATATTTTTTGTCTCTCACGTTAATCAGGTATCATGCCCTTTTGGAAATATATCACCCTGACATTGTATTTCTAGATCCTAATGTTAAATTTTTTTTTTTTTTTGCACTCAAACAATTTCTCTTTCAAAACTTTCCACATTTCATATGCATTTTTCCACTGAACACATCACTCCAGTTAGTTTTCCATAGTGACTGTTTTGCTTCCACATAATCTGTAATTAATCATCTGTACATTGGTTTAGATTTAATTTTGGCAGAATTATCTAGCAACAAATTAACCTTGATCACCCCACGATCTCTGCATGTCAGCAGTGGTAAAACATGACTTGAAGTAATGGTAATTTCTTTAGAAACATTAACAATGTCTAGTATGTTCTGTTCCCTGTTAGGTTTTATTACAATCTGAAGCAATTGTTGTTCCTAAACATAGTAGTGAATAATTTCCTTACTAATGTTGTTGAATCAATATTATTCCAGTCTGTTTCTGGTAAATTTAAGTCCAAAGCTAATATTATTCTTCCCTCCTGTGTTTCATGCAAGAAATTTGCGAATTTCTTTAGGTGATCAGCATTTGACTTTGTTGGTCTATATACTCCAACAATTGTTATATGTTCCAAGGTCATCTTTGTTGTCACAGTTACACAATCTGTAGTATTGATGTTATTATGGAGCATGTAATAATTGCAGGTCTCATAACTATCTTTAAACCCTATCATAACACCTCCACCTGATTTTTTGTTAGAATGTCTGTTACAGTAAAAACATTTATACCCTGACAAAACTGGTTTCCAATCATTGTTCTTTAACCATGTTTCACAAACAACAGCAGCATCAATCTTGTGGAAACAGCAAATTCCCCCCCCAAAAAAAAAAAACTTTTATTATTAATGCTCCTAACATTAACAACCATCAGAGATGCATCAAATGTTGCTGTCTGTGAACTGTTCAGATTTTCGGCCTGATAAAAATCGTGCCTAGTGTTTGTCAAATATTGTAAAATATCTGCTGCAAAAATTCTCTTCCCAGATCTTGACAAATGCACACCATCCTGTCTGAATACATGTGTGCACCAAATTAGGCTTCGATGCTCTACACATTTCCATTTTTTAAAATGGGACATTTTTTCCATGTAGGTATTTACCTAAATAATCTTTTAATTCACAGTTACCTGACTATACTTTCTATATGCGATTTGTAAAAAATGCGTCGTAACACCGGTACAAGCTATGCGATCTAAGAGCAGTAAGTTCCTTACTAGCAGTCAGAGAGTCCCTGCAGATGAGATCATTTTTACTGACATGAATGAAAACAGATCCGTGCTTTCTTACATTAAGGCGTTCCAAGTCTTGCCTCGCAGCTTCTATTTTTGCTGCTGGCAAGCATAATGCTTTTTTATGTTCATTATCTTCTCTGCAAATGTAAGTATGAGTTCCTCTAGTAATAGAATATCCAGTTACAAGAATATATTTTCTGACCGGATCTGAAGAATGTTCAACTTTTAATTCAGTAATATCTGCTCTGTTGTTACAAAGGAATGATCTTCATCACCATTAGTCTTATTAACCTCATTGTTTGCATTACATATTAAATTTCCAAGCATACAATTCTCATCCATTTTGCTTTGTACATCCCACAGCTTGAGCCATGTAGTGGAACATCTGTCTTTCCCATCTTTTTTCTTACAGTAATGTTCTTCAGTCCTTCCACGTTCAGTTTTGATTTCTTCCTTTTCAGCTGCTCCTTGCCTCTCTACCTTCTCTTTTGGAAAATAATGCCTTTTTCTGTAGACAGAAGGTTTTCCGACAGAAAAATGTTGTCATTCCCTGTAATCTGTATGTTACATAACAGAGCAGTGTCCTTTTTAGTATGCATTCTCTTCACTTTACAGACATTTATCAGTTTCTTTTTCTTCCTTATTTGTTCTGAACTTCCTCCTTTCTTTTTTGTTTCCTTGTAAACATTCTGAATCCTCTGATTGCTAAATACTTGGATCTAGAATTCGAAAGTTGTCAGGGGCATCGTCTTGTTTCATAGGGGTGGAATGATCTTTACAGACAATAGACACGTCATTATCTAAATGTGTTCTATTTGCTCTTTGCCTAACATTATTTATCTCACCGGTCCTGTCATTAATATATGTGGCAACAGTTCTCCAAGCCATGCCAATTGCACAAGTGCAATCGTTGCCAGTTAGTCTAGATTTACTTGTAATAAAGGTAAGCAAATCATCCAACTTTTGACATGAGGAACACAGATCACCAGTGTTATTATCAGGTGTTACCTTTAAATATGCATAGCATTTATTACACTGTATAAGATATTTGTGCTTTAGCAATTCATTAATGGCATACTCATTTACGGAATCCATATTTGGCTTCAAACGAATAAAAAATTATCAAAGAAAAGACTAATCAAAATGAGAAGTCACAGAAATCTGAGAGAACTTAAATCAAATCCTATGAGAAAAATCACACAAGCAATGTACAACTAAATACTAAAGTAAGTACAGTGAAGTTGTTGTTGTGACCATACAAGTTCTGAAGGTCAAACAAAAGCAGTTATTCCTTACACCATTATCACTCGCAGTCACACTTCACTTTATCAGTAAAGATCAATAAATCACAAACCAAGACATGATTGTTTAGTTAAGCTCTGGATTGTCCTCTCTGCAGTCTATGTGAATTTATAGCCGACTAAGCTTCTTGGGATGGCTAGATCTTGCCTGTCTGAAACCTATCCCTTTCTAACAACCACCAATGAAAATTAAAGGTAAAACTACAAAATATGAATCAAAGTAAATCTTCTTGTCTACAAGCTATCCCTTCCTAATACAAACAGTGAAAAACTGTGGTAAAAATAAAATATAAATTTAAATAAAACTTCTCTTATCAGTCAACTCCACAGTAAATCACAAACCAAGATAGGATTGTTTAGTTACGCTCTGGATGAAGTAAAACTTGATTTTAATTTCTGGAGAGTTGCAGTGCTTAAATAAAATAGGGATCTATATATTTATTGAGGTAGTCATTGGTTAAGGGGTGTGTAGTGTAGTTCTGTATGAATGTGTATTTAAGTAAATAAGTAACTTGGCTTTAAATGTGAGTATGATAAATGCAGCTCAGAAGTCTTGTGTTACAGTAGTTATTTGCAGCTGCTGTAGGCTAAGCTGCACAATATAGCTTCACTAGGGTGATGGTGAGATACTTTAGGATGCTAGGTGCTTGGCTTTGTGCATTGTGCAGCTAGACATAGCTTTCTACACCTCTATGTAGCATGGGCCATAGCTTCCTGCACCTCTATGTAGCATGGACCATAGCTTCCTGCACCTCTGTGTAGCATGGACCATAGCTTCCTGCACCTCAGTGTAGCATAGACCATAGCTTCCTGCACCTCTATGTAGCATAGGCCATAGCTTCCTGCACCTCTTTGTAGCATGGGCCATAGCTTCCTGCACCTCTTTGTAGCATGGGCCATAGCTTCCTGCACCTCTATGTAGCATGGGCCATAGCTTTTTGCACCTCTATGTAGCATAGGCCATAGCTTCCTGCACCTCAATGTAGCATGGGCCATAGCTTCCTGCACCTCTATGTAGCATAGGCCATAGCTTCCTGCACCTCTTTGTAGCATGGGCCATAGCTTCCTGCACCTCTATGTAGCATGGGCCATAGCTTCCTGCACCTCTTTGTAGCATGGGCCATAGCTTTTTGCACCTCTATGTAGCATAGGCCATAGCTTCCTGCACCTCTTTGTAGCATGGGCCATAGCTTTTTGCACCTCTATGTAGCATAGGCCATAGCTTCCTGCACCTCTTTGTAGCATGGGCCATAGCTTTTTGCACCTCTATGTAGCATAGGCCATAGCTTCCTGCACCTCTTTGTAGCATGGGCCATAGCTTCCTGCACCTCTGTGTAGCATGGGCCATAGCTTCCTGCACCTCTGTGTAGCATGGGCCATAGCTTCCTGCACCTCTTTGTAGCATGGGCCATAGCTTCCTGCACCTCTTTGTAGCATGGGCCATAACTTTTTGCACCTCTGTGTAGCATAGGCCATAGCTTCCTGCACCTCTTTGTAGCATGGGCCATAGCTTCCTGCACCTCTTTGTAGCATGGGCCATAGCTTTTTGCACCTCTATGTAGCATAGGCCATAGCTTCCTGCACCTCTTTGTAGCATGGGCCATAGCTTTTTGCACCTCTATGTAGCATAGGCCATAGCTTCCTGCACCTCTGTGTAGCATGGGCCATAGCTTCCTGCACCTCTTTGTAGCATGGGCCATAGCTTCCAGCACCTCTATGTAGCATGGGCCATAGCTTTTTGCACCTCTGTGTAGCATGGGCCATAGCTTCCTGCACCTCTTTGTAGCATGGGCCATAGCTTCCAGCACCTCTGTGTAGCATGGGCCATAGCTTTTTGCACCTCTTTGTAGCATGGGCCATAGCTTCCTGCACCTCTGTGTAGCATGGGCCATAGCTTTTTGCACCTCTGTGTAGCATGGGCCATAGCTTCCTGCACCTCTGTGTAGCATGGGCCATAGCTTCCAGCACCTCTATGTAGCATGGGCCATAAACACCCACACAAGAGATCTCAATCTTTTTTGCAACATAACTATAACATCTTGAAAGGAAAGATATGCATCGTAGAGAATACCACTTTTTTATAACCATCTTCCTCTCCACGTAAAGCAAAGTACTTCTCTTACACTATTCAAATGCATCTCTAGCTTATTCATACTTAAAGATAAGAGGTAGAAAAACTTTATGGAAGTGTATGGATAAGATTCTAAAGACCTTTGTAGATCAAAAGCGTACTAAGTACCTATGAATGTATGCACCATTGTTGCCGTTCACCTGAAGAGGGGCCCTGGGCTGGCCAGAATGTCTCTATGGCATTCCTTTAATTTTCAGTAGTTGTAAACTTTATGCATTTCAATCAGTTAGACCATATATGTTAATATAATTCTGTAGGATGTTTTACTTTGTATATCTGTAGTATAAAAAGTCTTTGTTCTATATTTTGTACGAATTACAGTCTTTGAGTCTTGTCACATGAGATCATAATGAGTCACTTCAGCACCATTTTTCATTGTTCTAAATTTCAAAAAAGAGGCACGTGTCTCAGCAGTACCTGACTGTTGACCATGTGGCTGCAGATGGTTGACAATAGGAACAGACCCTGTTCCTGTCCAGGTATAGCTTTGGCCATTTAGTGTGTGACAGCGGATAAACTTTTATCATTGTTCCTTCTGCTGTAGAGAAGTTTTGTTGCTAGAGATGTCTGGTTTAGATGGTTTTCTTGGTATCCTGCATTTCTGATGCTAGCTTGTTTGACAGGTTTTGATTCCTGTAGGCAAGGTGTGCTGGTGTCAGACATGGACGATGGGATCCTTGGAATTTTTTTAGGCAATCTGCACTGGCAGTTGCTTTCCTATCAGTTTGTAATGTTTTCTTCAGCTAAATGGCAGATATACAAGTGATAGCTGTTCTTTGATAGCTAATTATATCTCTTGGTTTTGTATTTGTTCTTACTGTTAACTCCTGCCCAGTGTATCCAAGTCCTGCTTCCAATTGCTTGTCTCCAGGGTTCTCTGATGTTCATTTCAGTCTGTGATGGTTCCCTTTCATAGTTCTTATCATTAGTTGTTGTTGTTGTTTGTCTTTCGGCTTTTCCCGGTTAGGGGTCGCCACAGTGGATCTCCGGTCCGCTAATGATTGGCAGTTGTTTTTTATGGTGTCGAGTTGCCAGCCCGACTCCCAACCTTCAACGAAGGCACGCCCATTCAACGCATGTCTTTCGAACGCCCACTCGACCGCGGGGAGGACATACAGACTCCACACAAAAGGCACTCCCAACCCAAGCCGAGAATCGAACGGGAGGACCTCTATTTGTGAGGCAACAACGCTACCGCTGCACCACCGCGGAAGTATTGTTCTTATCATTAGTAATTTAGAATAATCATTTGTTCTTGATAGTATTTAATATTCATCCAAAATATACTAGAGTATAACTAAACATTAATCTAAGTTTATTTGTATCTGTCTGGAGGCTTCCTCTGGTAACTCCTGTTGCCATCTTTACTGGGAATGATGTCATTATGAGGTGGTTATTTCACTCAGGTTACAAGTCCAGTGAACTGTTATTGAGAGATAAGGCATGACATTTTGTTACCTTTACAGGACATTTCCTTCTTTCCTAATACCACACTTTTGGACTCCATGACTGTGAACTTTTCCCATCCATACTTAAGGGATAAATAGACTATGCTCATGGGTAAAAAGCCTGTGCTCTGTCTCTGTTCTACCAGAATATACACCAGCCTCCTAATCATCTGCCCCATAAGCCCTTACCGTAGTTATGTTTACTATAAGCTCTCTTCAAGCCTCTAGGCATTCCTGTACAATCCAGCTTGACAAAGAATTTTAAGGTACCATCAATTTTATACTACATAGGAACTACCCAGCATCATGTCTAAGTCTTTCCTTTAGTTTTAAATCCATTTTATTTTGTCATTAACGCTCTAGCACAGTAACTGCTGCCATCTAGATTAAACACCTCAGAAAATTGTGTAAGTCTGTCTTTTCTTACCTTCAGAATGAGGAATTTGTTGTGGCTCAGAACCAGTATTCTTCTCAGCATCTTTATGAATGACCTCTGAACCCTTTTGTCTGCCTAGTCTCCAGTATTCAGTCTGGGATACAGAAATGGACACAGTACAACACTCCAGTTTTGGCTACCCAGTGACCTAGGCTAGGCATAGATAAGAAAGCATCTTCATGTGCAGACATCGTTGCCTTGTCCTGGCTGTATGCTGCAACGTGCTGTTTGTTTGTGCGTTTACCTTTAATGCTGTATGCTAATTGTAGTTGCCTTAAGTTTCACAGCCTTCCTCAGTTAACATAATACTCTTATGTTTACAACGGAAAGGAATTCATCTCACGTATCTCATTTACAGCACCTTCCCAAATCAAAATTGCAGTTAAACTCAAGTTACTTACCATCCTAAACAGACATTCATACAGAACCATGCTATACACTTTGAAACCAGTAGCTGTCTCAATAGACCATAGTCCTTTGTTTTATTTAAGCTCTGTAATTCTCTGTAAATCAAATCATGGTTCCTTATCAAAGCACAAGTCTCCCAACTTCAGTAAATAAAGTGTGACTGCAATGCAAATTTAGAAAATGTTAAAACTCATTCTAATGCCATCAAAACTTCATGCAGGCAGTTATGCTCCTCTTGTACCCTCATAGAGGGGACAGTGCCCCCTACACCCTTGTTATTTATTTAAACTAACTCTGTGATCAGTGTACCTCAAAACAGAGTTAATACCCTGAGGTACCACCATCTTGGGGGTTCATGTATATTTATCCATTTCTTACTTTTAGTCCTAATTTTTCTGGGATCTCAGTTATGGCCCTTAGAGTTTCAGGAGGAACCCAAAGGCTGCAGAAATTTTTTTAAGATCTGTACAAACTTGTATGACATCCCGCTTGTCCCCTATTAATAATTTCCAGTAATACTTTATTGAGCAGAAAACAAATATTTTGCTGAAGATGAGTTACACATAAACCTGCCTTCTCTCATCTAGCTCCCTCATCATCCATCATAAAGCTGATTTGGGTTTGAAGAGTATAATCTGGCCTTCCAAAGCCATTTGTTCCTGTCTCTTTGGTCTCTCAATCCATCTTCATACTAATACGTATTAGTGTCTTAATCATTTCAGTACCTGAAGCCCACACTCTTTTTCAGTTTATGGCATTTTAAAATTCCTCACTGCAGTCAGTTTTTTTCTCTTTGATTGTCTCATAACTCTATTTTAAGGCCTTCACTATCATTGCCACTTAAATCAGAAAGTCATTGAACAGTGACCAACCATATTGACTTTCTACCAGGTACCAGGTTCAGTGTTGTGATTAAGTCATCCATGACCTCAGTGAACCCCTTAGCCTTGATCTTTCTCCATTGCATACTACTTGTCTTCCTAAATGCAGAGTGCAACACCTCTGCCAGTGTAAAAATGTTATGCTTTGGTGTTAAGCATTTTCCATTCCTTGTTCTATTGGTGCACATTTACTTAATATACACAGTCCATATAAGTCTGTAGTAGTGTAATATATATATAGGTATATTTTGTGCTCAGGTCTCTTTTCTTTGCTCATAGTACTGAATAAAATCCTGCACTTTTTATCTTAACACAATTCGTTGTCTTCCTTTCTGGCATCCCTCCTGATATCCAGCTACCATCTGGAGCTTCTTTGTGAAATGTAACCATAGTTCCTTAATAGTTTCAACATATATTTCCTTACCTTACCTATCTCCTTCTCCAAACATGAGTATGCTTGTAACACACACATATACTTCCTAGCTTAGAGTAAATGCTTAGGCAGAGTCAGATGCATAGCTAGAGTGGAGCAGAGGGGGCATCTTCCCAGGTTGGAAAGTATTAGAGGGTACGACTGACAGATCTTGATTGGTATTCAGTGTATTACCAGCGTTCAGAATGGAATGCTGGTATTGCATTTGCAGTCAGAATTGAAGCTCTGTAGCACTACTTATTCAGTGGTTACTGGCACCCTAACTTAAAGTTGAAGGGGGCAACAGATAAGGGGGTAAAACTGGGTTCAAAAGCAAATAGCTAAAGCTCTGAGCAGGGTGTTCCTGTACATTGTCTTCAGAATCATATTTACTCATTCATGAACACAGGTTCATAGGTTTATAGGAAAGTGCTAGGCTAGCTGCCCTTGAAGGCCATTTTAAGCCTAGCCAATTTCTCTTTTTTTCTTGAATTAACTTATCCCATTGTTGTAGAGATTGGCCTTACCCATCCCATGGTTGATAATTATATATATTACCCAGCAGTAGCGTTGTTGCCTCACAGCAAGAGGTTCTCCCATTTGATTCTTGGCTAGAGTGCGGGGAGTGCCTTCTGTGTGGAGTCTGCATGTCCTCCCCGTGGTTGGGTGGCGTTCAAAAGACATGTGTAAATGGGTGTGCCTTCGTTGAAGGTTGGACGTTGAGCTGGCACCTCGGCATTCATGAAAATCTACTGCCAATCATTAGCGGACCGGAGTTCCGCTGTGGCGGCCCCTAACCGTGAAAAGCCGAAAGACAAACAAACAAACCCCTAATGAGAATAACTGGAATCATACCATATATAATTTGTGGGAACTCATGCATGGGATAATGAATTTAGGAGCTGGCCCTATCCATTAGCAGTACAGGAGGCAGTCCTGGGATAAATTTTCTGCTTCCTGTCCACATACCAAAGTTTCGCTTGAATTGTTTTATGTGAATGGGGTGTCTATTCCACAGCAGTGGTATCCCCTGCAAGATATAACTGTCCATCCAAACTGTTCTGTTAATGTTGCAGAAGAGTTTCAGATCCACAACATGAACATGAACCACATCCTTAGGGTACAGGTTTGCACCCTCTTTTTATCCTTAAAAACATTCTAGCAGGCTACATGACTTTGTGCTCGATAAATTATTTTTCATTTCACTTCTCTGTTATAGTCATTACTAGGAGAACCCTAGAGAAAGATACAGAGCTAACTAATTGCCCCACCCCACAATAGCCTGTACTGCCCCTTTTTGTATGTCAGATTCTCCCTTCTTCAGACTCACTCCAACATACAGGACAAGGGGTGTTTCATGTCCACCTGTGTTATCAGCACATGACCAACCCTGCTTGTTGTCAGTCCTGGGACTCATTTCACACAGTATACCGTGCCTTTTCTGATAGCCTCACTCTGTAAGCTTTGTAATAGCATTCCTTTTAACCAGAGCACCCTTTGTCAGTACTTCACTCTCATTATGACTGCACCTTTTCTCCATGTCCTTTTATCCATCTTTTTTTAGTTCTTCTTTCCTTTTGCTTCCGTTAACACCTGTATCTCCAGTCATGACCTTCACATATCATTTGCCTCTGTGTTTAACCCCTCCCAGCTACCGTTTACATCTAGGTCTTTCTTATCTTCTGTCCAGCTCTTGCCCTAATGACTCTTCCTAGCAAAGTTATTAAGAGGTTGTGATCTATCTTTGTATTAATGGTGCTTGTTTTGTGTACTTTTTTTCTCTTTGTTCTCTTCTCCCAACATTAAACTCAGGTACGCAGTATCCCTAGGGGTCTTCTTCATTTTCCCTCGTGCCCCATGACCACTGGCAGATAACATCCTGCCAGCACTGCCAACATTGTTGCTATTATACATGTTAAAGATATTAAACTTTCAAAGCTTAACTTGAATTGATCCCCCTATTGATTGATAAGTAAATAAATAAATTAAATAAATAAATACATTAGTTTACTCTCTAGTGACTCCTGAAATGGAACCTATCAAGCTGCCTTTTTAATAGCAAAAGAAGCATGATCTGATATCACTGTTGGGAAAGTGCTTCATTTTGCACTAAATAAGTATATACTTCTGCCACTTCCAGAGCAGTGCCTAAACCTGTAAGAACATCATTTATTTATTTACTTCCTTGTTTATTTATTTCTCATCTACCTTGACTCTTTACAGATTCAGCCCAGAAGGGTATAATTAACAAACTTAATAAAAACAATTATAACAAACAACATAAATCATGCATAGAAATATGGTTACAAATATAGTTTTTAAGATAAACAAAAAACACAAAAGTACTAGCAGGCGTTCAAAGGCAGTGATTTTCAGTAAACAGTCATAACCAACTTAACATGTCAAGCAAGTTGTTATTTGTTAGAACCAGGATTCTAGAGACTCTTAGGATCATAGGACTATCGACCTGGAGGTCATTTTAAGCATAGCCATTTCATCCCAATGTAATACTATGAAAATGCTAGTCAGTACCCAAGAGTGCATTTAGTGATGACTGCCCATGTCCAGGAGGGTTGTGGATTCTATCTCAGGTAAGAATTTACAGTGCCCCATCCACTCGTCCAGGTTCCTCTTGCACAGTGTCATAGAGGTGCTATGTTTCACATGAATTGGTAGCCTGCCTGTTCCAAAGATGAAGTAGTCACTGGGAGAACATATTTAAGTCACAGGCCATATAGAGTTCCCTGGAATGGGTAGCCTTAGTCCCATTTGATTTAGTGATATGCAGCAAGTTTATTAGGTGTGGGTCTTGGATTTCTTTGTAGGCCAGGCATAAGTCTCCCCTAAGAAGTCTATATGACACGGAGTATAGTGATAATGACTTTAGTTGGACTGTGTAAGGCACATGATGGAGCCCCTTGATCTTCGTTGTTATAAACTTTTGAGGTCTCTCCAGTTGCTGCAGGTACTTTGTATGGTTTATGCCGAACTGGGCGTTATAGGCTGGATTAGTGCCGAGTATAGAGGGGTTATAAACTATTTTGCTCTTGAGGCGATGCCTTTACTAATTAAGTGTGCTACATAGAAACCCTTCATCACTACAGTGGACACATGGTGGTCGAAGTTAAGATTGCAATCAAATTCTGATCCCAGGTCCCTTACCACTTTGTGGGTTCTTAGGGTATTGTTGTTGATTTGATGGTGTGAAGGGACATTGTTTGTGCTGAAGAGAATGATGATACATTTCTTTCCATTTAGTTTGAGGCTGTGACTAATACACCATTTGTCAGTCTGCATGAGACCCTCCTGAAGTATACTGACATCATTTGGGGATTCAGTGATTACACCTAGCTTGCAGTCATCTGCAAACCTGGCAGCCACAACCCCTTAGTTTCGACCTGAACTTCTGAGAAGTATATGCTAAACTGTAGGGGGGCCCTGCACTGACCTCTGTGATGCCCCACTGGTAACAGGTCTGCTGGTTGATGTGGAGTCACCCACTTTGATAGTGTGTGTCCAGTTTGTGAGCCAGTTGGCAGCCCATCTTACAATGAAGGGGTTTACATTCAGTTTGCTAAGTTTATCAGTAATGCCTGAAAGTGGGATTGTGTCAAAAGCCTTTGCCATGTTGAGGTATGTTGTGTGCACAGATTTGACCTTGTCAATGGCCCTGTTCACATTTTCAAAGAAGTCCACCAGATATAACATACAGGATGAAGCCAAATTGGGTAGGATCTAGGGTTTGGAGGTTGCCTATGTCTTTATTGATGAGGACCATAAGGATACGTTTCATGGCCTTACAGATGAGGCTGGTCAGGCTTATAGGTCTTTAATTCCCCGGGTCTGTTGCTAGGCCACCTTTATGGAGGGGAATAACTGTTGCTGTTCTCCACTGTACAGGAAAAAAGCCTGTGGTTAGGCTATGATTGAAAAGGGTACTTAATGGTGATGCTAGTTCATGTTGTAGCCTGTTTAGAAGACAGCCCTGGATGTCATCATCTCCCATCGAAGCTGTGTTTTTTGCCTTGGACAAGGCTTTGAGGACCTGCTGTTCAGATATGTAGGGTGGGGTGGGGTGGGGGGGTGGGGTTTGGAGGAAGGTTTGTGAAAAGTTAGGAATGGATAAGTGAATGAAATTTTTGCCAGACCTATCCCCTGTAGGTTTGTTATCTCTGTGGAGTCAAAGAGTGTGTGATACCATTGGTCACTAGTTCTGCAAATGCTTGAGTCCTACCATTTAGGCTATGTATGTAGCTGTAAAAGGCCTTATGGTTATCCTTGGCTATACTTCCTATGTTTCTCTAAAAGGAGCCCTTAGACGATCTGACAAGTTGTCTTATTTGCATGTTGAAGCTGAGGAGGGTGCTTTTCCATTGTTTTCTTGGACAGCAACTTTTTGCATTTATTGTAAAGTTTGTTGATGCTGGATGTCCACCATGGCAGCTTGTTTTCACTTAGGGCTCCAACTTTGATTCTTTGTGGTACAGCCGAGTTTATACACTTATGCAAGTGATTGTACAGGGCTTTAGTCTAAGCTTCAGCATAGTTAACACTTCCAGCTTGGGATGGGGCTTTGAATACATTTATACCTTCACCTAGGAGGGTATAGTTTGCCTTGCTGAAGTTTATTAGTCTGGTTTTACCCTTTGTGAGTTCTGGTGTTAGTACCAGCTCAAAGGCCACTGTTTTTTGGTCAGATTTAACTAATGAGTGTCCCAACAGTTGAGGCAGTGCATCTGTTTATAGGTTCATATGTGTTTACTAGGCTAATGACTACAAGGACCTTTTTAAGCCTCACCGTGCATCCAAAGTCTCTGACAAGTTCTGATACCCTTGATAAGTGTAAGCATGAGCCTGGGAGATGAACCATGTACAGGTTACCTGTGTCCATTACAGACATAGATGCCAAACCAAGGATGAATTTCCAGTTGTCCAAGTTGCACTTGAATTGGTTTAGGGAGGAACTCTGCTTCACATAGATGGGGTAGTCTCTGGGATACTTACCTATCTCTCCAGCAGGTCCTATTTATATCACAGGCAAGGTTTAAGTCTTTAGAATGGGTAATTCTGGTGCTGTTTGTTTTGCGGATATGCAGGAGGTCTATCAAAGTGGGGTCTGACAATGCCCTGTATGCTAGGCGTAGATCTCCACTCAAAAGCCTGTAGGGGACAGAATACAGGGATAGGGCCTTGAGGCACTCTGCACAGGACATATTATTTTAGTGAGGAACCTCTGTGGATGTTCCAGTTATTGGATATGCCTGGTTAGGTACATACCAAAGGGGGCATTGTATTCAATGATAGGTCTGATGAATGCTGAATACAGAGGAACAATGACTTCCTTGGACTTAGATGCCATACCTTTGTTTATAATTTATGCAGTATAGAATGATTTCCTTACCACTATAGACATGTGGTAATCAAAGGCTAGATTACTATCTATGTGTGTCCCCAAGTCTCTTACTACTGGGTCAACTCTAAGGAGTGTGCTTTCAATATGACAGTTACCAGGGATGGATGACTTTCCAAAGGATACTATTATGCATTTCTTGGTCAGTGTGAGATTCAATAGCATCTCCTAATTTGCAATCATCTGAAAATTTAGTCAGCCAGAGACCATTGACATTGGCCTTGACTTCTGAGAAGTAAATGCAAAAGGCAGCAGTCCAAGCACCGACCTCTGAGGGACTGCACTTGTGACTGGCCTCTTTGTACATGTGGACTCACCAATTCTAACTTCCTGGGTACTGTCTCTGAGCCAGTTGGCTATCCACTGGGTGACATATGGGTTTGTACTTAACCTGTTGAGTTTGCAAGCAATGCCTGAGTGGGTTATTGTATCAAATGCCTTGACCAGGTGAAGGTTGACAGTGTGAACGACTTTGCCCTTATTCATTGCTTTGGTTACCTTCTCAAAGAAGTCCACCAGGCTGAGTAGGCATGATCTGCCCTTGACGAAACCAAACTGGGTTGAGTCCAGTGTCTGGTGGTTTACTGTATCTCTATTGATCATCTCCATGATAATTCTTTCCATGGCTTTACATATAAGACTAGAGAGACTTATGGGTCTGTAGTTTCCAGGGTCTGTAGATGGCCCACCATTGTGCAGTGGGGTGACTGTTGCATTTCTCCATTCATGAGGCATGAAGCCTGTTTGGAGGCTACAGTTAAATAGTAATTCCAGAGGCCCTGATAGGTCATGTTTCATGCTATTTAGAAGGCATACTGGAATATTGTCTGGGTCCATTGATGCAGTGTTCTTGGTCTTAGAGAGACCATTAAGGACCTGTTCATTAGTGATAGTAGGGTAAGTTATATTTGATGATAGTTCCTGAGGGAAGGTTGAGGGGGAGAGAGGGGTAATGTTGGAGCTGAATTTATCAGCCAGGAGGTTTGTTATATCTTCTGGCTCAGTATAGGTGGCTCCATTTACAGTGAGCTCTGCACACACTTGTGTATTGCCTTTGAGATTGCAGACATAGCTAAAGAATGCTTTGTGGTTGTCCTTTGCCTGGGAGGCCAAACTTAGCTCAAATTTGGCTTTGGTAGACTTTATTTGTCCTCTGAGTTGTTTGTTTAGTTTGATGAGAAGTCTTTTATCCTGCTGGGTGCTGCACCTCCTAATTTTTGCCATGATTTTCTTCCTTTTGTTTTACAGCCAATTGATTTTGTGATTCCACCAGGGTGGCTTGTTTTTTGAGTTAGTTATGTACTTCTTCCTGGTGGGTACAGCTGCCTCTATGCTTGACATGTTACTGAGGATCAGATCTAGAATTTTTGTTCCTCTTGTCAGGGTTTGAACAATTTGTTCCAGGGCATTTGAATTAACAAAGCCAAGGAATTTTTGTACTAGTGAATTGGGGCTAGTGTGGGTTTCCCAGTTGGTGGTGAGATAATTGAAATCCTCCATAATCAGAGTGTTTGGTAAAATTTGAATTGTCTTCAGTTTGTTTAAGTAGGCTTTGTGAGCATTGTGACCTATGGTGGGGAGAATTTATAACTGACTATGACTTGAATGGGGGTCTTACCCACCATAACATGGACTTTGAGTAACTCCATGGAGTTGTCTAGTCTAACTAGATGGGAGGTGAATTTATCTCTAATATAGATAAAAACACCACCTCCTTTGGTTTTTGTGGTTTAAAGGTGTGGAAGGCATTGTAGCCTTGCAAGGCTGGGGTACTCTCTGAGGCCTTGAACCAGGTTTCTGTGACTGCACAGACATCTACATCTTCTAGTGATAGATGTTCTTCCAGGGAGTGCAGTTTTTGGTTTAACCTCCTAGCATTTAGCAACATGGCCCTTATTTTGTTCTGGTTGGCTAATTTTGTGTCAGTAATGTTGCTTTTGACGGCTTGCCTAAAAAAGGCACTATGGGAGAGGCAGGAGCCCTTACTGGTTGTAAATGATTCAGTATCATTATGTACATTTACCATTCCCATTGTACATATATAGTTATTTATGAATTTCCCTAATACAGGTGCCTTATGTACACAAGGAGCAAATTCACCTCATCTGAGGCCAAAAACATATTCCAGTTACCTGTTCATATTACCAGCTGTCCTGTCCCATTGTAACTATATCATTTCTAATTGAGATGTTCATAAGGATATATATACATTAACCAATGTACATACCTGACCTTCCAACCTACTTTTTACGATCACATTCCTACCCCTACTATCAGTGTGCCTCATCTTACAAATGTAACTGCATCTCTACTCCCACCTAAATTGTATGATAATAACATTTATTTAAATAAAAATTTTCAGGGTCTGAAATATGAGATTCTTGCAACAACTCAAAATGACATTTAAATGTGTTTATATATGTAAAATGATTTTCTCTTTTGATTGGGTTAGGAAAACATTTTTTATATTCCGAGATATTAAAAACACATAAATACAGTGTATGTAGTATATACTTTCCAATGAAAAGTTTACTCTTTGGCCATAATTTCTTATTTCAATCAGTAGCTCACTCTTGCTCAGTATTTTTAACTTGCATCCTAAATTGCCTTGCAGTCTGTTCTATAGTAAAAAATGAAAACATTAGCAAACAGATCTTTAAAGCACATACCACCCACTCTTTCAGCCATGGCAAACCTTATTATATCAAATAATCAATCTAAAGTTCAAAAATTAACTGAGCAGCAAACTGTCTGATGAAAACATTTATAAAAACAGTCTTTAAACCGTGCTTATTGCACTCCCAGGTTGAAAGCAAATTATTAGGGAAGTTTTTATGCAACTGCAATAGCTGAGTGATGGAAAAGAAAGTATAAACTCTTCAGGGCATAAACCATCCCCAGGTGAACCTTCCTATCTCTTGTATTCCTAGTTTTTACAAAATTTAGCATTCAAATATGGCACAGATCATTTACACATCCATTTATAAGCTGCGGGTATATGGAAAGCCAGGAACTGTCAAAATATAAAGTAAAAAACTTTAGCTCTTTCATCTGCTGTTGGGAGTAAAACTTTCAGTATTAGAGTAAGCTGAAGTGTCTTATATTTAAATTTATTTCTTCAATATCCAGAACTTTAGCTAGATCAGTCCCCGCAGTGGGTCAGTGATTTTAATAGCCAGTTCATTTTTCTCTCCAGCTGGTATAGAGAGAGAGAGAGGAGCGACAGCACAAGTCGTGTCTGGGTTCTTTAAGGGCTCAGAAATGTTCCACAGCCATTTTCACTTCCTGCTTGTCCTTCACGCCAGAGCTGAGAGCAGATACTCAGACTTCCTGGCTAATCCTGGTACTGTGCTATCAGCCACAGTAAGCTTCATAATAATTAGTAGGGCGGTACCAAGACATATTATCAAGTAGAGCTCATGCAGTAACCAGAGCACTCAAGATTAAATGTTTTCATTAATCAGGTTCGAGCCAGTATCTTTAAAAGTCTCCTCCATATAGTACTAGCAGCTGACATCCCAAAACATAACAAATCTATTTTGTAATCAGCTTTACAATTTGTTAAGTTGCATGAGATAGAAGTACCTACATATGAGTTATTATTAGTTTTGTTAGTTATTCAAGGTCCTTTGATTCACAGTAAAGTGCAGCTCACAGTCTCTCCATTATTCAAAGTCTAATATAGTAATATACATTCAGGTATGTACATCAACTACCCTAAAGATTAAACATTATTAATTAAGCATATTTACTGTAGTACATCTAAAAGTCCAGATTCATACCATGCAATCAAATAAAGTCCAACTTTGCATGGAAGATCTGTTTCTTATCCAAAACTGTATCCTCTTGATGTAACAGAAATACAGCAGAGAAATCGAAAAAATCAAAGTGGTTCAGTGAGGATTCCTAACTCTGCCACCACTCATTCAACCTATTTTTTTTTACCAACAGCAAATGCAGTTTTCTGTCTGTCTGTTATTCTTTTATGAAAAAGATAAACATGATCCATTGCTTTTTTCTGCTGCCTATTATCCATTTATAGATGCCACTTCTTCAGATATATTTCTCAAAAGCAATTTGTCTGCTGCAGATGTTTTCAATACCTTTCTGATTATCAAGAGTATAAAATATCACAAACCCCTGACGGATTCTCTTTAAGTTGTGTAGGACGCAGAAGCCAGAATTTGATTTTTCCCTGCATGTGTAGTTTAATGACTGTTTCAATGGATGCTCTTATCTTTTTCTATTTTCTGATATATTGTCAAGGTCAAAAGGAACTCAAGAGTGTCTGATTTTTACTACTTTCCTTGGGGACCACATTTTAGAAGGAACCTTCTCTTTTAGGGTATAAGCCTGAAAATGCATGAAGAATACTTCAGGGATTCTTACCCTTAGTTGTTTTAGGAGAAATACTTAATGAGCCCTCTCTATAAAAAATTATTTGGCAGATAATCCAATCCATTCAGCTAGCTTTTCAGTAATTTATTCTATCTATTTAATACCCTGTTCCTGTTCTAGGATGCCAGTAACCCACAGATTTATATCTTCTCTGTTCTTTATGTCTAGTAATTTCTTTTCCAAAAATTCATTCATCACTTCTGAGGAAGACAATTTGTGTGACATGTCCTTAAATCTTCCCTTCAGCTCCAATAACTGATTTAAATGTACTGACAAATCTGTTTCCATATTTTCTGGCCTTTTATTTAAATGACCAGTGTAATCTGATTTGGTGGAATTAATCTTGTTCATTTCAGTTATAATTTGTCCAAATATGGAGTCCGCCATAGCTTGTATAGATCTTTTCTGTCCTGGAGTGTAGCAGATCTCAATAAAAAGTCCATTGCATTCTGAGTGCAAGCTTGACCTTAACACATCTTGGATTCTTCAAAAAAAACTTTGTTGACTAGATTTTTTCTTCTTATCACACATGTGAAATTCATAACTCCAGGCAACTGTTGATGCTTCTATTACAAGTGTTTTAGCAGCAGTTTGCTTTTTTTATTTTATTTTTTTATTATTATTAAATTGGGAGAGAGGTAGCACTCATAAAACGTCTTACTTGCTCTCTGCCTAACACCTGACAGGAAGTTCCATGAATGTGTGCCTTTGAAGAACCAGGGCAGTACACTAGCTCAACTATAATTGATTAGTTGTGTTTCTAGGAAAGATATTAATTTTAATTTTACTTGCCTACACTGTTAGCGTCTGTGATTAGTTTGCATTAATACAACAGCAATTTCTAGTTTTGCTTAAACTATTCTTTATTCAGTATGTGTTGTTATATGTGTTTTTTTTGTTTGTTTTGCAAAGTGCTTGGATCATAATCTTTGAAATACACTTTAACTTCATATAATCCTGGTTATTTTATCTAATACTAAAATATTGTATTAGTGTTTTTTTAACATCTAAGGATTATTAGAAGTTCCCCTCAACACAAAAATGGAAGGATATACTTTTTTTTCTTCTCATAGAATTGCATTGCTTAAATCAGAGATATGCTACCCATTGAATTGTAATGAGCCATGCAATCCTATGGCTAAATTGTTCACAATGTTTGCAGCCTAGCAGTGGGTATACATTAAATGACTCGGGAAGTTTATTGGCTATATTTGTTCATGGAGTACTTGTTTACAAGCTTACTGTTACATTTCACATTCCATTAAAGAAACAAGAGCTCCTTTTCAAGCTAACATATTATTGCCTTACTTCTCAGGTTTAAGAAAAAGAAGGAAGCAGAGCAATAAATTACCACTGGGAGCACTGACTGGGTCAGTCTATTTCTTTATTTCTGTTATATCTGTTTATTTACTTTTCATACTACAAAGTGATCCCTGTAGGCTTTAGTCACCTGATCATTTCCATTTTACTTGCTACAGATATATATATATATGTGTGTGTGTGTGTGTGTGTGTGTGTGTGTGTGTGTGTGTGTGTGTGTGTGTGTGTGTATGTATGTATAAATATGTTTGTTTCTCTGCAAATTATTGTAGTAATGGACAGTTAAAGGTCAAGTGCATTTGCCTATTATCAGTTCACTGTACCCAAGTTCAAAGATTAAGGAACACTGGTGTACTTTTATGTGGCACATTAAATGTTCTATCTCATTTTGTAAAACTGTAGCAGCCCAAGCCAGACGCTCACTTAAGCATTCCTGTGGAATTCAAAACTACTTTTTCACAGTAAATACATAATCTAAATGACAGTCTCATCATGGACAATGGAATAAAACCATTAGGGCAGGATTTCAGCTGAGTTTGGCCAGACATACTGAATTTAGCGTCAAACACCAGTCTTAATTCTGATATCACCACTTTTTAGCATAATGCATTCACTTATGTTTTGTTCTTCGATATCCATAAGTGCTTTTAGTGTATCTGTTTATGTTTTACAGTTTTCCAAAGTGGAATGCACTTTTGAAGTGTTTAATCACCATGCTTACTATCACCTGCAGTGTAAATTTTCACTGCTGAATGCTGTTTGCACTTGCACTAAACTGCAATGGTTAAAGACGTGTTGTCAGTAAAAAGAAAGCCTGAAGCGGCTGGAAAGTAGAATTTAAGACAGTATTCCTTTGTTGCATGCAAAATGTCATGTTATAGAAGGTTTGTGGGTGTTGCAAAGTGTAGTGCTTAGTATATCTATGTACTGAAATATACATAATTTTGTCTCATACACATTATTAACCAGGTGCCATACATTTTGATGAAATGCAGTTCATTGATGAAGTGTTTTGTTTACCTTATTTCATAGTGTTATATGTTCATAGGTAAATGCTAGGCAATCAGTCTGCAGACTACTGCATGCCTAGCTCATAACCAGACAGTGACCAAATATATAACTCGATCAGACTGACTTTTTTTTCGTTGAACAGTGGAGTAAGAAAGTTTTTCTTTATTTTACTGTTGTGCAATCTCAGAGTTAATTTAGAGACGTAGCAATGGGAAGGACTTCCCCGTATAATAACACTGCTTTACTTTAGTTTTGTGTTTCTGTACATGTCTTTGTACTTGTGCCATTACTGGGTAAGTCTTCAGTGGTGATGTTTCTCATACTCCTCTGTTGTATGCAGTTTTGAACTTAGCATGGTTATAGCTATGGAGATGTGGGAGGGTGTTGGGATTTGCCTCCCTAATGATGATTTGCTTCAAGTGTTCCTTCCAATCTTTTTTGGTTGGATTGAGTTATGATAAAACATATGAACAATTATTTAATTGTGCTGATATAAACTTCTACTATGAAATGACAACTTCCTGAACGTCGATGAGCTAAAAGGAATCAAAAATGCCGAAAACACAGAAGGGTTAAAAAAAATCAACTTTAATTGTTTTTTTCTGGGAAGTAAGTTCACCTGAGCTCTCTAAACCTATATATACCAACTCATAAAAGGCAGAAGTCTCCCAAAACAAGCAAGTCATTGCCAGTGCGCACTTAGAAACCCCACTGACAATAATTTCTTATAGAATGCAGTATTTAGCATTATGCATTTCATCTTTTTTTTCTTTGTGTTACTGACGCTTGAGCAATTTCACCTTAAGCAACTGTAGGGGAGCAACAACTATAGTTGCAATTCAGCCCCACTGCAAACCAACATTCAAAGCTGACAAATTTCTCTCTGTAAGTAGTGAGCACTTGTGCACCTCGATTCTTACAGCAGCAGCCTGATTTCTCTGTGTAGGTAATGAGCACTTGTGCACCTCAATTTGTACAGCAGCTGCCTGATTTCTCTCTGTAAGTAGTGAGCACTTGTGCACCTCGATTCTTACAGCAGCAGCCTGATTTCTCTGTGTAAGTAGTGAGCACTTGTGCACCTCGATTCTTACAGCAGCAGCCTGACTTCTCTGTGTAAGTAGTGAGCACTTGTGCACCTTGATTCTTACAGCAGCAGCCTGATTTCTCTGTGTAAGTAGTGAGCACTTGTGCACCTCGATTCTTACAGCAGCAGCCTGTTTTCTCTGTGTAACTAGTGAGCACTTGTGCACCTCGATTCTTACAGAAGCAGCTTGATTTCTCTGTGTAAGTAGTGAGCACTTGTGCACCTCGATTCTTACAGCAGCAGCCTGATTTCTCTGTGTAAGTAGTGAGCACTTGTGCACCTCGATTCTTACAGCAGCAGCCTGATTTCTCTGTGTAAGTAGTGAGCACTTGTGCACCTCGATTATTACAGCAGCAGCTTGATTTCTCTGTGTAAGTAGTGAGCACTTGTGCACCTCGATTCTTACAGCAGCAGCCTGATTTCTCTGTGTAAGTAGTGAGCACTTGTGCACCTCGATTCTTACAGCAGCAGCCTGATTTCTCTGTGTATGTAGTGAGCACTTGTGCACCTTGATTCTTACAGCAGCAGCCTGATTTCTCTGTGTAAGTAGTGAGCACTTGTGCACCTTGATTCTTACAGCAGCAGCCTGATTTCTCTGTGTAAGTAGTGAGCACTTGTGCACCTCGATTCTTACAGCAGCAGCCTGTTTTCTCTGTGTAACTAGTGAGCACTTGTGCACCTCGATTCTTACAGCAGCAGCCTGATTTAGGTTCATAGGTTCATAGGTTTATACTAGGCTATCTGCCCTAAGGCATTTATAAGCCTAGCCCAAATTATTGTGGCTTACGCCACCCCTTATATGAAAAAATACTGTGCCCATTAGTTTGTTGTGCCTCTGTCCAGCAGTGACACAGAGTTGATTCCTGGGGTAAACCTACGATCTCCCATCCACAGGTCTAGATTTCTCTTGAACAGAGTCAGTGAGGTGCTCTGCCTCACATGGACCGGGATTTTATTCCACAGCATAGGAGTCTCTGAGTGATAAATCTATCCCTCCAGCACGTCCTATTTATATCTGTGCTAAGGTTTAAGTCACTTGCTCTAGTGGTTTTGGTGGATTTGGATTTTTTGAGGTGGAGCATGTCCATTAATTCCGGGTTGGACATGGCCTTGTATGTCAGGCACATGTCACCTCTGAGCAGATGGTATGCGACTGAATAGAGCTGGAGTTTCTTCAATCTGGCAGCATATGACAGATTTTGGAGTCCCTTTATCCTTTTGGTGAGGAACTTTTGGGGTCTCTCCAATTGCTGCAGATGTCGGGTGAGATACATCCCGAATGGGGCATTGTACTCGATCACTGGTCTGATAAGTGAAGAGTACAGGGGAACAATGACCTCACTAGATCTGGATGTGAATCCCTTCATGATCAGGTGGGCAATGTAGAAGGTCTTTCTAACCACTTTAGCAATGTGAGTGTCAAAGAAAGGCCACTGTCAACCTGGGTCCCCAGGTCCCTGATAACCTCTTCTGTGCTTAGTGGATTGCCACCTATATGGTAGCTTGGGGTTACCTTGTTTTTCCTGAAGGGTATGACTATACATTTTTGGCGTTTAACTTCAGGCCATGGCTCTGGCACCAGCTATCTGTTTCCGTGAGTCCCTTCTGAAGGATATCCGTGTCCGATGCACTTTCCACTATGGCCCAGTTTGCAGTCGTCTGCAAACTTTGTCAGCCAAAGTCCTCCCATGTTGGCCTGTACTTCTGAGAAGTAGATGCCAAACAATAGGGGCCAAGGACCGAGCCCTGTGGGACACCACTTGTGACCGGCTTGGAGTCTGACACAGCGCCAGCAACTCTAACCCTGTGGGTTCTGTCCTTAAGCCAGTTTGCAACCCATCTTGTGACATATGGGTTTACATTTAAGCTGGTAAGTTTTTCTACAATACCTGAGTGGGGTATTGTGTCGAAAGCCTTTGCAAGGTCAAGGTAGGCTGTATGGACTGCCTTTTCCTCATCAATGGCCTTGGTGACTGTTTCGAAGAAGTCAACCAAGTTCAAAAGGCATGATCTTCCCTTGACAAAGCCAAACTGGGTCGGGTCCAATGTCTGCAAGTCCCCTATATCTTTGTTTATGAGCTCCATTATGATCCTCTCCATAGCTTTGCAGACTAGACTTGTTAAGCTTATGGGGCGGTAATTACCAGGGTCCGTAGAGGCACCGCCTTTGTGGAGTGGGACCACAGTTGCCGTACGCCACTCCTTGGGCACGTATCCTGTGGTAAGGCTGAGATTAAACAGCTGCCTTATGTGCGGGTTTAATTCCTCATTTAGCTCGTGTAGCACACAGCCGGGGACACCATCCGGTCCCATTGATGCTGTGTTTTTAGCTTTAGAGAGAGCAGCTTTCACCTGCGCATTTGAGATGTCCGGGAGGCTACACTCGGCTGGGATAGTTATCTCTCCTTTAGGGGGGGAGAGGGGGGTGATTCTCTGTGTAAGTAGTGAGCACTTGTGCACGTCGATTCTTACAGCAGCAGCCTGATGCTGGCTGTTTGTCTTTCCTGTGAAAGGTCTTTGGGGGCTGAATATAAACATGATGTTCTTTTCTGTTTGGTTCGTCACAGTCTTTGGACATTGTTTACTGCTATGCTTTAGGACTTGAAATTAGGAGGTTTATATTTTTAAGTCTACTGGATTTTTGCTACCTGTTATTAGTACTTCTCCTTTCCTGTGTAGATTGCAGAGTCTCCCACTCTATTGTAGCCGATGACAAGTGAAGTGTGTAGCATATTTGTCAGCTGTTCAGAGTATGAGTAGCACTGCAAAGTATATGTAGTAATTCCAGCCAGCCCCTTCTCCCCACCCAAGTTAGTTGAGAGGTATGATGGATGAGAATCTTAATTTTATTTGTTGAGCAGATGAAAGCTGGTTTAACACGAACAACAGCGAATGAATCAAAAGGTAAAAACCAGCTAAACACGGTACAGCGGGGGCCAATTGAAACCTTGCATGAATATATAGCCTATTTGCACAGTACTACAACTTTCTGAAATTTTCTGTAGAAATTTCTTATGAGCGTACTGAATTTTTGAATGTATAAGTTGTGAAACAAGGTGATAGTATTTCTATGAGTATGTGTAAGAAATCTTTGAAGAAAAATAGTGTATTACATAGAGACAGCCTGCATCCCCATCATGCTGATAGGAAAGTTCTTAAAAATCAATTGTATAAAGCTGCAAGATTGAACAATAGGGATGTATGATGGTATGCTGAATGCTTTTGAAGAAATGAAAGCTGACTTTATGGCTAGAGGCTGTTCTGCCACTGAGATAGATAATGTTATTAATGAGGGTATGTCACATAGAAATGGTTCAGCTAGACCATATTTCTCTGAGAGGAATGATATTCCTAGGAACAATGCCCAACAGAATAAGCTTAGGATGAATTTAACCTACTCAAATGATATACATTTCATTTGTGACATTGTGAAAAGGAATTGATTGATTCTATTAGCAGACCAAAAATGTAAAATGTTACTAGGAGATGCTCCTCCTTTTATTTTAGAAATGGTCGGTCTTTAAAAAGATTATGCTATAATTCTTATATTAAGGACAACATCAGATCTAATGGACAAGGTGTGTTTGCTTGCAAGTCATGTAATATGTGGAAATATATTTATAATGCATTGTCTTTTACTCACCCTGTTACTAATTATACATCATTTTAATTTTTGTGCTGACAGCAAAAGTAGTGATATGATATATCTAGCTATGTCTAAGCTATGTAGGAGTTTTTATGTAGGAAAATTGAATAGAATTTTAAGGATCATATTAGAGAACATATAAATGAAATTAAGAAATGTGACGAGGAATGCTCTATATAGGCATATTCATGTAGCTGGAGCAGATCATACTTTTTATTTTTTAGCCTTGAAATAGTGTAGTGCAAGTAAGAGGGGAGGGGACAGTAGAAATCATACTGAATGTGCTGAAATAGACTCGAGACTTAAACGGCAAGCTCATAAAACTCCAGGAATTGAAACTCTCCCCTTAAGACCAAAACTGAAGTCGCAAGCACTTGCTTATTAATTGTATAATTGTTAATTACTTTATTATATAAGAAGTGGAATTTATGTTTTTTATTGATGGTCTGAAGAAGCGCCGTTAAGACGTGAAAGTGCTTACCGTTTTTATTATAGTAAAAGTTTGTACTGTGCTTTGTACCATCTTTAGCTGTTTTTTCCTTTCTGTTTCATCTTAATTTTATTTCCTATAATGGATCATTAGTCACTTTTACATTCCTGCCTGACATATTCCCCAATATTAGCTCCAATAATGATTTTCTTTCCCTTTGTTTTCCATCTTCTCAATGTGCACTGAGAAGTTGCACATATGCTTTGTTGTATACTGGCTTTCATGTAATTTATTTTCCTCTTAATATTTAATAGTTTGTATGCAAGTGAATCCGATACCTCTTGTATAACAAGATTCATGGTAGCTAAACAACATGACCTTGACTTTTGGAACCATTAAAGAAGATGTTTTCTACCACATTTGATGCAAAATGACCCAAGATCTGTATATACTATGTAAAATATCACAAAACAAGTCATAATACAGATGTTACTGCATAAAAACAAAGTGGTTGGTGTTGTGGCTGTAAGGAGCCAGGTTCTTTTTCTTGAATGATACAAGAGCCTTTGCCAGCCATCAACTATCTACTGAAGATTGAAGACCTGGTGTTAGTTGCACCTGGAGAACTTCAGATGCATTGTGTTGGGTAGCTAGCCTGGAGGTGTGAATATCCTTGGTGAATATGGACACTCCTCCACCTTTAGTGTTTTGGTCTTGGTTTGGTGGCCAAAAAGTGTGGTAAAAGTTGTAGCCTGGTATTGCAGGGGTGCTCTCTGGAGCCTTGAACCAGGTCTCAGTTACTGCACAGATGTCGATGTTTTCCATTTTTAGGAGTGCCTCGAGAGACTTTATTTTGAGGTTTAGACTTCTAGCATTGAGTAGCATTACTTTCAGATTTTGCATGCTTGTATCTGTCATGGTGGTGGTTTTGTCCTTTGAACCTTGCCTAAAAAAGGCACTATAGGAGTGGCAAGCACTTTAGTCAGTAACCTGAATTCCAGGGGCAACAGTTGCAGACCATCTCTGGCAAAGCATCGTGGTTTGTCGATCATGTTGTCCCAGGCAGACAGACAGATACTGAATCCCCTTTGAATGACACCAGAAGCGTAGCCAATTGTTGAAGTCAATCATTTTGTCCTTATACTGTGGTATCATTCTGGGTGAAGGCAGGATACTACTCAGGGCTAGGGTCATACCTGCCTGGGCCACATGATCCGAGAGCTCTTCCATGTCTCTTTTCATGTAGTCCAGGGAGGTACGTCTCAAGTCATTCCTTCCAACATGGACAATGACAGAGTCGTATTTGTACTTGTGGAGTGACTTGAGTGCGTGCGTTATGTGGTGGATCCTGGCACCTGACAGGCAGCTGACTGTAATTTTCTCCTTGTTCTGTCTGCTAAGTGGGACATCAGTGGGCCTGACTATAGAGTCATCTATGACTAAAGTGCTGGGTACATTGTCTTGCCTTAGGGGCTGTTGTTGGGTGGCACACTGGTGTTGTGAGCTATGTGTCACTTTGGTTGTGACTGGTGTTTGCGTTTTAGCTTCTGAGGTCCTTGTTGCTTGGGCAGGTTAATGTTAAGGGCCTCTGCATAAGTGGATTTAGTGTTGCTATGTGTTGGTGTTGATGGTGTGGGTTTTGAAGGGCTATGTGTGTTGTTTGAGGTGTAGTGCAGGTGTTAACCTTCTCCTCTTGAATGTCTAGCACAATCTTGGCTGGAGAGAGAGCTTTGCTTCCAGTTTGGCTATGTAAGTGCATCTCTCGCAGGTTGTTGTGTTGGGTGGTAGGAGGAGAGGGTTGTCTGTGTACATGAGGCAGTTGCTGCATTGCCCCAGTATGCCCAGATTCACCAGGTGGACAGGAGAAATCACCAGAAGCTGACCCTTGGACATGCCTGTTTAGGTGCTTTTTTTTCTTTTGTAAAGTACAAGAGCTGTTTTCCCTTGCCTTTGCAAGGTACTTTGCAATTATAAGCTGTTTAGTGCCTATGATTAATTTCTCCTTATTAACAAGGAGAGTTGAGTGCTTGTATCAGTTTAAGGCTTCCTAGTGCTTTCCAGCAGGTTCTAGAGCAAGTGCTAGTCACAGGGATTCAGATTTTAGTGCTACTACTGAGAAACCAGCTAGTTCTAAGGGAAAATTTGAAGAGCAGACTCTGTGGCACCTGCAATAGTTTAAAAGTAGCCTAGCGGTACTGCACTATGCAAAAAATGTGCAAACACATGTTTTTAAGCCAGAAAGGGATGGAAATCAGCCCAAAATGGCTAATAAAATTACAATTTCAGAGCTGGAAACCACTCCTGTAGTGTTAGATAGGCAGTACAATGCTCACCACTCCCAATGGTAAGCAGTAGGACTTCCCTCTACCGTAGCAAGGTCTGGATAGCTCTGAACACAGAAAATAAAGTCCTAAAACCAGCAAAGCCTGGGATCTGGACTGTACTAGCTAGGAAAGGCAGGAAACGAGCAAACAAGATAGTATTTTTTTTTTGTTTAAAACAGGCTAAATAATACAGTACAGCTACAGATCCCCCGCTATGCCCCAAGATTCTCTCTACACCTTTCTAAACATAGAAACAAATAATCCCAACAACCAGCTGAAAACACTCCAGCTTTATTCTTCACACTCAATATTCGAACGAATAAGTGCTTTTGCCAATAATTAGGCTTCATCAGAGTCATTGGATAATACAAATCTAGCCATTTAAATAGAGTCATCAATCAATATATTAACCAATCCTAAAGGTAAAATTCAAATATCATTAAATATGTAAGTACAAAATTTATGCTAAAATTGTACCTAAAAAATTATGCTGTCATTCCATGAATACATTAGATAACCCATTTTAATATCACATCTTTTTCTACTACATATTGTAACATAAAATTCATGACGCAGGTTACAAACAAAGTGAAATAGTACAAATCCCATAAAAAATTCTATAAAGAATTGTGTGCTCTATTGCTGAACAACATTAGCCCTTTGTTTCAATACTGGAATAAATGAGGTACCCTCATTTAAACCTGGTGGGTATGTGGCATTAAGCCTAAGCTGCCACCTGAGTTCTTTGGTTTCCACCAAGAGTTTATCATCACCTCCCCTCTCACTAGGTGGAACACGGTCTATTAGAAATAAAATAAATTTCTTAAAGTTAGGACAAACTTTACTGTGTCCAAACAATGTGTTGTGTGTGTTTCTGGTTTTTATGGCTCTCAGATGTTCTCCAATTCTATCTTTAAGTCTACGAATTGTTTTGCCCACATAGAAGGCATGACAGCTGACACACATTGCTACATATACCACCATAGTTGTGTTGCAGCTGCATTTTCCTGGGCATGAAAGGGTGTATTCATATCCTTGTATTACTACATATGGCCCGTCATTGATGTAGCGACAGTATCTACAAGCTCCACATTTGTACATAAGTGACTTGTGCCATCTAAAGGTGTCCCCTTCTAGTATATTCTTGACATTCTTCCCTCTACTATAAACTACCTTCGGTTGACACCCCAACCTTTCTTAAGTACTGTCATCCAAACATACCTGCCATGTCCTATTTATCACCTCTATCAAAGATGGACTTAGAGAATTGTATTTCAAAATGAATACGTCAGAGTTTACTTTATGGTTTAATATTTCTACACTGACACTCGATGTCAATATAAGTGAAAAAGAAGTAGCTCTTCTACCTATAACTTCACGTCTTGTGTTCAATAATAGTCTTAGAAGGTAACCTCTTTCTAAAAACATTACAACCAAGAAATACATTTCTTTAAGGAATGTTTCGTTGTCACTAACAAGCCTTGACAGTCTCACCATTTGTCCCTTAACTATACTTTTTCTCTGATGGTATGGGTGGCAACTGTTAAAGTGTAGTAATGAGTCTGAGTAGGTCTTCTTCCTAAAAATACTACTCTGCAAACTCGTATCTTCTCCAAAGCCAACTTCATTATACTCAAGTCAGAAGTGATAAACTTCATGACACCCATGCAGACGGGAGCTAAATGTATGACTGCTGAATCCTACACTAAGGCACTGTATGAGCACATCCACTCATGCATGAATTGTGCCATCCCAAATAGAACGAAGATGCTCTCCTCCAAAAAAAGGAAGCCTTTCTGGTGGTCCTCTGCCATAAACAAAACTATACAACAGAAGGAAGAAACTGTTACAGAAAAGAGGAAAATCCCAGGATACAAAAAACTCCCTTACCAGCCTCAGTAAGAAGCTGAGATCCCTCATAAAATCCTCCAAAGCTAGTTCCAAAAATAAAATTTCCAAAGATTCCAAAGACAACCACAAGGCATTCTATAGTTATGTCAGGAATCTAAATGGCAATGCTCAAATATGCTCTGAGCTACAACACAATGGCATTAAATATACTGATCCCAAGGATATTGCCAATATCCTGGCAAATCAATTTAGTGCCAACTTCACCCCCCTCTCACCCCCCTAAAGGGCCCATCTCAACACCAAAAGATTGCCAAATTCCGGTAATCATGGCCACACAGGTAGAAACCGCACTCTCCAAAGCTAGGAATACAGCATCCATGGGACCAGATGACATCCCGGGCTGTATACTACATGAACTACAAAATGAATTGGCACCTCACCTAAGTGTCATGTTTAATCATAGCCTCACCTCAGGCTTTGTGCTCACTGAGTGGTACACAGCTACAGTTATCCCACAACACAAGGGGGGATCCACCTTAGATCCCGGGAACTACCGTTCCATCAGTATGATGAGCCTGATCTGCAAAGGCATGGAAAGCATTATCATGGAACTTATAAACAAAGACATTGGCAACCTTCAAACACTGGACCTCACCCAGTTTGGGTTTATGAAGGGCCGATCTTGTCTCCTGAACCTGATTGACTTATTTGAATCAGTCTCCAGAGCTGTGGACAAGGGTAAGGTAGTCCACACAGCCTATCAGGACCTTGCCAAGGCCTTCTACACCATCCCCCACTCTGGAATCATAGATAAACTTACTAAGCTGGGCATAAATCCCTACGTCACTCCATGGGTTGCCAACTAGTTTACTGACAGAACCCAGGCTGTAAAAGTAGCCGACTCCAAATCCAGCTCCAGACAAGTGACAAGTGCAGTACCTCAGGGTTCAGTCCTGGAGCCGCTCTTGTTTGACATTTAATTCTCTGAAGTACAGGCCAACTCTAAGGGACTCTGGCTAACAAAGTTCGCAGATGACTGCAAACTGGGAGCCATTATTGAATCCCCAAATTATGTGGATATTCTACAAAAGGGCCTTACAGAAACAGATGCTTGGTGCCAGAGTCATGGGATCAAGCTTAATGCCAAGAAATGTATAGTTATGCCCTGTGGGAAAAAACATGTACCCATGAATTACCACATAAGTGGCAGTACACTAAACACCGAAAGTATGATGAGAGACTTGGGGACACAGGTGGACAGTGGTCTAACCTTCGATAACCACATCACCACAACAATCAGGAAATCCTTCTATGTGGCACACCTCATCACTAAGGGCTTTTCATCCAGAAAAAAAGGAGGTTATTGTCCCACTGTACTCATCCCTCATTAGACCCATTATAGAGTACAGTGCCCTCTTTGGTACGTACTTCACAAGACATCTGCAACAGCTGGAAAGGCTGCAGAAATACCTCACTAAAAGAATCACAGGCCCAAAGCAGATGCCCTATGCTGACCATCTAAAAAAACTCCAGCTATACTCTGTGGCATATCGTCTACTCAGAGGCAATCTCTGCTTAACATACAAGGCCATGTCAAACCCTGAGCTGTTGGACATGCTCCACTTAAAGAAATCCTAATCCCTCAGAGCCAGACACTTCAGGGATCTAAACCTTGTCATCACAATGAACAAAACTTGCTGAAGTGATAAGTTCCTGACACAGAGACTCCCCATACTCTGGAATAGACTGCCCATACATGTCAAGCAGAGCGCCTCCTTGGCCCTCTTCAAAAGGAACCTTGATGATTGGATAGGAGGTAGAAAATTCACCCTGGGGATCATGTCGGTCGCCCTGCTAGACCAGGGTCCAGGGAAGTAAATATTGTGGGAAGAAATATCCATGGAGTTGTTATGGCTAGGCTTGTATAGGTCCTAGGGCTGATAGCCTAGTACCAACCTATGAACCTATAAGACTCTGGTGTCCTGTAGAACATGCCTGTAGTTAGATGCACTCAGACCTAGAGTTTCTAGATGTAACATTGCAAATGGCATGCAAGCAGGAAACGTGTTGCTGAAGCTAAGCATTGCAGCAGTATCATAATATCTCCATATAGGCATCAGATGGAGAACATTCTTCCTGTTCTAAGGAAAAATGGAATATTTGAGTGCAGCATGAAAACAGTGTGTGCAGACAATTTTAAATTAACCTACTTGGCAATGGCAATCACTCACATACCTGCCCTAACCCTAGTACACGTGGCACAACGGTAGTTAAAAGTTTATTAATTCATTAAGTGAATATTATTACACAGTCAGGAAGCACTTTTTAACAGGGTTGCCTTCAAGTTTGGTCAGGAGAGAGTACCATAAATTAGCAAAAGACATAACTGTACTTACATACCCAGCTATTAAATTGCCATAAAAGAATAAACGCAGCACTGAACTCTCATTCTTTTTTCCTTTAAAAGGAGGGTATTTGTGCAGGTAAGTGGCACAGATGATCTACTGTGGTAGGGCTAGCCACCTGGTGGTGTAAACCTTGGCTTGAGATGATTGTCACTGTCACCCCAACCCCATGTGCAAAATGGGAAAAAGGGGATGAGGATGGATGGATGAAACCTGTGCATGTCAGCATGTACCTGTTTGGTTATGAGGGAGTCAGCTTTACCAGTACTGACAGTGAGCCCCAGCTGTTAGGCTTGTGTCAGTTGTTCACCCCTTTCTACCCACAGAAAAGGCAGAAAGGCTGTAAGTCCACCAGATTCTAGGTTCTCACTCCCACGCCACCCCACTCCAGACACTCCAGTGATGCAGTTCCATTCCTGAATGCAGGTTTCTAACACTGAGTGTTCATATAAGCTAGCTGATCAGATAGCGAGCAGACAAATTATGGTTCTTTTGCCCTAAAATTAAACACCATTAAAATGAGTTAAATGACATTATCATTCACAGAATGGTGACAGCAAGGCTTTTCCAGATTGAAATCTGACATTCTCGTTTTGCCAGCTACCTTAATAACTGCAAGCAGGCTTTTGTCTGGGATAGGAATATTTTGCTGTCTCTAGATGGTACAGTAGGTGTCCCTGGTGCTGTGCAGTTACAATGTTTGTAAATCACATGTATAGTCACTGGTGTCACTCATGTGTGCTCCACTGTGCTGTGGCATGCCTCTGGTTTGTATGTATAACTCTAGTCAGGAAGCACATTACAAACTGTTTAAACCTGAAACAGAAATCAATGGGTTTCTGTTAACAGCAACTGAATGCTATGAAGTGTTAAAGAACTGCTTCCTGTTTGAGCACCCCATATTCTATTTACTTACTGTGTAACTAAGCAAGTCATTTGAAAAGGCAGTGTTCTTGGATCATTACTGTAAAGGGGTGCTTCTATCCAACTGTTATGCATTAACAAAAATAAATATATTATAATAATAATAACAATAACAATAATAACAGAACTGTTGATAGAAACAAATCCAGAAGAGGTTGATCAGCTAAGCTACTTTGGAGTTCTTCTTGTCTAGGAGCTGAGAACTGATCAGCAAACCAGTGCCTGTGGAGAAAAAACACCCTGGTATTCTATATAGGGCCAACAAGTTGTTTAACACTGAGACTTATCGCAATGTCTACCATATTCACACCTAAGTTATTATTGAAATTAAAGTTATTTATTCGCAAAGAAAAGGCTAGCAAACAAAAAGTAAAATAACTACAGCAGCCATAATGCTCAGCAAGCAAATAGGTCACCATTATTCCATTAGATTTAACCACAGATGCTAGGAATGGAACTCAGATCTGTCAATTGTTACATAAGCCTGGTGGCTTAAATTTGGTGACAAGATCCAAGTGGTACATTTTTATTTAGTTAATAAACTTCTTTTTGAGGTACCCTTCCCTGTTTATGAACTGTATACTGAAGTGGTATATCCCCTACAGACAGTCCAACAGCTACATTCCAAAGATCCAATCTAATCTGAGGTTCTGAAATCCAAAAATAAATTTGCAGGCAAATGCTTTTGGCCACTATCGTCTCTGGATTCTGAATTAGGTTCTTTACACTTCAGAGAAAATCTCTACAGACAAATGTATCATCAGGGTCCACTGTCAGTGCAACTGGAATTGTAGATGTGGAATTATCAGTATGGGAAATGCTTTGCTTTTCCTCTACAGTTTTTGTACAATAGAAATATGAAAGCCGTTGTGGATATGTGCAGCTTTTGAAAACACGTGTTTCCCATTATGTCGGTTAATTTTCAAATGACAAAAGCTGTTAGTTCTTGTTTATAATTATCTTTCTGTCTTAATATATTACCAATAGTACCTATACCCTCTCATCTGTACCCTTCTGGACTATACACCCTTTTGTGCATTACGTAGTAAGAGCAGCGTATGTACCAAGGAGTGTGTTATGAATGTATGATCTGTTCATGTGTTTTTATTTACACTGCATTATTCACTTCACATGGATAGGTACTTTGCAAGTATATCCTATAACAGTAATTATATTAGTGGATACAATCTAGCAATGTTTCTGTTGTGCAATGTGTTTTACTGTTCAAAGATTTGTCTTCAACCTGTAAACTGCATAGCTTGTTTACGTAAACTGTGGAGCTTTTCTCCCCTAGCCTCCAAATGACATTATCCAGCTGTACATAGTAATTAATAAAATATAAATAAACAAAGAAACACAGAGCAGATTCCACAGTTGTCTGATTTCCAAACAACTAAATGACAAAACTGAACTTGAAGTATGTGTTGAAGTGAAAAAATTTTAAGTTTAGTGCAGAGTATGCAATCCACCTCTTACACAAATCCACTAAACACAGTAACAAGCAAAAATGTTTAGAAGGTAGGAATGTTGCATAAATTGCTAAATTGTCAGTCGGTGCCTTTAAAAGCATGAAGTTGTGGGACTTCTTTACCATACTTAGTTTAACCAGTGTGTTCTAGTGTACTACAATGATAGTAGATCAATGTGTTCTAGTGTACTACAATGGTAGTAGATGGGCAAGTGTGAATTGTGTGGGGATGGGAGATTGTGAATTGTGTAAGGGCAGTGTCTTTGAGGTCTGCATGAGCTGTGAAGATGACGGCTTACACTGTATAAGGACAGTAGCTGGCATGAAGCTGACATTTCAGGTAACACCTACGATTGCTGTTTTGAATGTGAATATTTTCTTTTTCAAAAAATGTGAATATTTTCATGGGCTGCCATATCACTATTTTTTCCTTCCACCTGTGCTTTCCTGTTTCCTACAATAATCTTCCTGTAGTCTTCCTTGTTGTAGCTGCGTCTCATCCTTGCATAATCATATTTATATTCTGTATGCTGACATTTGTTTCTATTAATGTACTCTGGCATCATTGATTTCTGCAAGTACTTTGTCACCTTGCTAGTAGTTTGATGGGTATAATTTATTACTGTTTGTGCTACAAGGATTTTCACCTGTGTACACACTGGTGTTTTATTTTCCACTAACTAAATGCCTTAATTGTTTATTGTCATTAACAAGAGACCCTTTCTGCATTTGTCAGTCTAAAATGCTGTAACTTACAGTGATTATTTCATTTTAGCCTTTTATCAGTTTTTAGCCATTATAAATTAGTGCAGTATGCAAATGCTGCACCTTGGGCTATTCAGTAGTTTGTGCTACATGCACTGTATATTTGCATCAACCCATTATGATCATTTGTATTTCACCACATAGGTGTATGTGTTTATCTCTTGCACTTGTTGGTCAAGAAAATTGTAGTCCCCTTAGGACCGTCTTCATGTGAGAAGCTTGTGTAAAAACTTTTTCCAAAATAGTCACAAAGAAAAGGCTAGCAAGCAAAAAGTAAAATAACTACAGCAGCCATAATGCTTAACTCACTTTCACACCAATCCCACCTAAAATGAAAACAATCTAACTGAAGAAAAGCCGCTGAATGAGAATTAACCAAAAAAAATAAATAAATAAAATCTGTGGTAATGGGAACACCAGGGATGTGCAGTTAAAACTTGATAGAACCGTTTTTAAACTCCTTATGGAAGAAGTATAAATACCAGGAAGTGTTCTGGCTGCAAATGAGGACATTGTTTTCAATATGAGTGGTTTTCATCATGACAGATTTCAGGGAGAGCTAAAAGCAATATCTTATAACAGTAATGCTCAATGGCTTAAATCAACAAAGAGTTGACATTTTGACTAAAAATAATACAGGGCCGAATTTATAAAAGTAACTGCAAGGTAGCACTGACAACTATCCATTTTTTCATCAAACTATACTGAAATCAAACTGATTGTCTGGTAGTCCAGAAAACACTGTACAAACTCTGGTATTCTATTCCAAAAGAAGAAACAGACTATCAGAGTTTGTTAAATCGATGGATTTACTGTGCTTTTTTAATAAAAAGCATAGTAAATCTGCAGAAAAAAGGCATCACGATTAGAAAAAGAGTGCGTTCCCCATCATGTGACACAACAATGATGTCATGAGGTAGGAAGAAAGTGGACAGGGAATGGGTGGGGTTATTGGAAGTGTGACGGGTGTGGCCTAAGTCCAGTTTTAGCCACAATGAAAGGTGGCAAACCTACTGCAAGGTATACACCTCATGGTAACTTTTTGGAATTCAGAGACAGCCCTACCACGGTGCTTTTGCACCAAGATAAGCAGCACTGCAGTGGGCTGTCTCCATTGCTGAGCTTCTTGTTAATGAGGCAGGTAATTAGAGGGAGGGGCATATGCTAATTACTCATTGTTTCCCCATACAGCTGCCTGTGGGTAGGCATTCATGAGTAATGTAGCATGGCCACTCCTGGCTGTTCACTTTAATAAACATGCTTAAAAGACCATGTTCATCCATCTTGGAATAGGTAAGAGCTAGGGAGTTTAGTGGTAAAGTAGTGTTGGGGATGTGTGCATCAGTTTATGTGAGGAGCTGTATATCTGTGTATGTGCTGCATGTGTGAGTATGTGTCTGCCTGGAAGGTAATGGAAGTGGAGGTAGTGAGGGGGTAAGTTAGGTAGGTGTGTGTGTGTGTGTGTGTGTGTGTGTGTGTGTGTGTGTGTGTGTGTGTGTGTGTGTGTGTGTGTGTGTGTGTGTGTGTGTGTGTGTGTGTGTGTCTGTCTGTATGTCTGTGTTTGTGTGTGTGTGTCTGTGTGTGTGTGTGTGTGTGTGTGTGTGTGTGTGTGTGTGTGTGTGTGTGTGTGTGTGTGTGTGTGTGTGTGTGTGTGTGTCTGTGCGTCTATGGTTGAATTGATGAATGCGTCTGTGAGTGTGATAGGGTGTGGAGGGGCTGTTTGTTTTTATGGAGTTGGGGTGGCTTCTTATTTACACACACTTCTAGACTAACAAGTAAAACCTGCAATATTGGGTGAGGGTGAACCACCAGCCACCAGGAATAACATTAGCTGCATGCCTTAACAGTACGCAGGGCCAGAGAAAACACTAGACATCAGGGGTGCTGTATGTGGTGTGCCTTAAAAGGCATACATAAAAAAATGTTTTGGGGGGGGAACATTAGACACCAGGGATAAGTAGTTTGCTTTGAAAGGTAACCAAAAGAGATTGCAGTCCTGTCAGAGCTGGATCATGGTGAAATGCGACCCCTGGCAGGGTAATGAATTGGGTCCCCCATTCCCCCTCTCCTCGCAGCCATATCATTATCTCAGTTCTTGGTTGCCTATCCCCAGTTACAAGAAAAAAATGTTCAAATCTGTCAGTATGCTTACTATTTTCTTTTTTTTTTTACTTTTACAATAATCAGAGGTTTCTATTTAATTTCAGACTTTTATTTCACATTTTGCAGCAAAAACACTGACAGACATTTGTTAAACAAAACAGTCTCACATTGAAAAGAGACATATCATAAGCACAGTAAACTTCACCTTCCCCTGAAACTCACATTAAATGAAAATGCATCTGGCAACCTATCTGACTACAAAAGACATGCTGGGACTCATAATCAAATAACATAGGGAAGCACTAATTAGTGGCAATGTTAAGGGTGTACGTATTTTAAAAACAAGCATGCGATGTATTTGCAAATAGACTGGACAGCCCGCTTGACACAAATGTACCTTTTCTGGAGCAGTCCAGGAGTACTGTCTAGTGAAGTAACTTGGTCAGAGTCACAAAGAAGACAAACTAAATCTGAAGGAATCAAACCCCGTACTACAGGAAGCAGATTTTTAATAGTTCATAGCCTTACTCTTCACCACTAAGTGCTAGACAAACACAGTGCATTTCACATCTGTGTGCCAGCAAAAATGAGTTAAATTAAAAATACACTCATAGTTAAAAAGACTTTGTGCTGTTCAGTTTATTCAGAGCTGAACATCAAACACACTGTCACCATTTAACAGAACAGGGAAACCACAAATCACATCTAAAGAACAAGGTTTAGATGATGATGTTCCTGTTAAGTACATAAAATTTCTTCTCTTATATCATAATAGGCTTGCAGTCCAAGAGACCACTGAGGAGCTTAGCCCAGATTTCTAGTTGCTCCAAAGCACTGTATGGTTAAGCAACTTGCTCAAGGATAGGGCATAATAAATATGAAGAAAAAGCAAAGATGTTTTGCAAAATAGGATTCCGATAAACTGGCAGCTAGTCTGGAGAATTAGGCGCACTGCTACCATACTTCTCAACTTCATAGCTCAAGAAGTCTAGTAGAGAAATGTTGGGGGGCAAAAGCTCAAAAAGAGCAACAGGTTTTAAATATTGCTCATATAAACTTAGAAAGATGATAGAATAAAAGATTTTGCATGAGCATGCACTTTATGATGGTTATGAATACTGAAGCTCAAATGCCTGTCATTACTTAGAGACTTCCCTCCTCAATGATTTACAAAATTAGGTGCCCAGAAGTAACATAGGAGGACACAGAAAATAATAAATATGAAGTTTAATAAATAATAATATATTACATCTGTGACGTTGTGAAGTATTGCCAGCTGTATCAGGTGAAGTAAGACAGTGCATGTGTGGCATGTGCCAGCATGTTTGGCTGAAGTTTTGTTGATAGTCTTATGTCGTTTGACTGTCACGTTGATTTGTACAGATGTTTATATTAAAAATGTATTTGTAAAAGTTGGTTATGTTAAAAATGCTGCAATAGAGTTCTGAATGTGTGTTGAGCCAGAGTCAGTTGACTGGATGTGACATCATTCTATAACCAGCAGAAGGACGGAACTCTGGCAGCAGCAGTTTGTTGTTTGTTTTTGTTGTTCTTTGGAATCTGATATAAAAGTTCTATGTCAGTTATCACAGTTCAATTATTCAGTTGTTGAGTCAGTTTAGTTAGTGTGTGTGTATTATCTCAGTTCAATTATTCAGTTGTTGAGTCAGTTTAGTTAGTGTGTGTGTATTATCTCATCTTGCCTTGTGGAAGTGAGCATCTCAGCAGTACATCTTGCCTTGTGATACTAAGTGAGTTAACCAGGGACAGTTCTCTTTAGTTCAGTTAGGAAAGTACAGTTAGATTAGTTTAGTATTATTTCTTTTTTCTGCATCTGTGAGATTCTATCCAGTTGTGTTATTTTTATATTTCCTGTGACTGAAAACTCTGTTTATTGCAACTAAATATTAAGTATTCTCCTCTTCTATATTTTATAATCTACTATTAAATATCTTTGTACCTTTTCGTTGTGGCTGGTCTTTTAGAGGATACTTTTAACATCTTGAGAGTACTTGTGCTTATTTTAGTGACACTGGCCACTCTGATAAGCCTTACTGCTTCACTCACACTCTACCATTTATATCAGTATACATTTGACACAGTATAATTGGTAGAAATCCGAACCCAGTACCTAGTAGCTCGAACAGTATGGAGAAAAGATGAATAAATAATAAAGATGAATCTCCACCAACTGAACTGTGTAAAACAAGATTTAATCCACTCTGCACATCAAACAGACAAATGATACACGATGGCAATTGCATCCAACATCAAGGGTTAAGCGCTTTCATCTGTCCTTGCCAGACTTCTTCAGAACCATCAATTTACTTTCTTAACTTAGTTTTATACCAAGTTTTGGCGCCAAAATTTTAATAAATTAATTAATTAGATTCATAAAAACATTAATTGTAATTTAAGGATGCTTTTAAAACCAAAATATATAGCTGCATTTAAACGTTCAAATACATTATATTACCTTTATAATACTTTTATATCTATATAAAAAACTTTTGATGTAACATATTAAAATATTAAAATATTAAAATATTATAATACATTGATGCCTACACTTATGTATTAGATTATGTACTGTAAAAAATCTATAAATTCTCAAAAATATATTCAAAAATATTTTGAGTGCTATGAACGTGTGTTATAATCTAAATCACTACAATATTTGTGCCATATAACGGTATAAATAAATATTATAAATGGTTACAAAATTTAAACAATAAAACAATGTAACGGGATCCCTTTTCACACTGTTCACCCATGGTTTAACATTAATGAACGTTAGGAACATAACCTACATAACATGGTAATAAATAATGTAAATATATACGTGAAAGGACTATCCACTATAAAATAAATGTCCATATTTAAGAGGACCCAAGTATCAGAAATGGTTTCAAACTGATATATTCATTGAGTCCTGGGAATGTGGTGGCATCAAGACAAATCTTCCACCCACTCTCCAGGAAACCTAATCTAGCCTTCCAATTTCCACTACCAACTGTTCTATCTACCTGATCTATTATGGGAAATTTGAACATATGGTCTTTACCATTGGCTATAACATGTTTGCTAAGTGCATTCTTCTCATCACCTTTTCTCATCTTGTAAACATGTTCATAAATCCTGGTTTTAAGTTTTCTTTCTGTTTTCCCTATGTAATATGTGTTGCACATTGTACAGGTGGCTAAGTATACAACTCCTTGACTATTGCAATTTCCTGATTTGAATTTGCATATGTTTTTCATAGTATTATTCAATTTGATACTGTATTCAACATTAATGTATTGACACTGTCTACATGTACCACATTTTTTTGTCCCTTTTATATTACAATGTTTCTCTTTGTTCATATTATCACTTCTTTCTATTAATCTCTTTAAATTGTATCCTATTTTTAATACTATGCTAGGAGTGCTCCCTACTATTTGTCTTACTTCCTCATTATTAGTACACACACTCGTCTGTTGAACACTTGATTGTTCTTTATGTGAATGTCTTCTTTCCCTAATAATGGACTATATTTTGTACCCCATTGGCATCTAACATATTTAACAACATCCTCAAGCATGTTGGTTGTATAGCCTCTTTCCATAAATAATTTTTGAATAAAATCTAGCTCATGTGTCATAATTTCCTTTGTGGATGACATCCGTGCAGCCCTCACACATTGACCTTTGACCACATTCTTGAAAGTATGTGGAGGATGGCAACTCCCATATTGTATGTAATCATTGGAGAAAGTGGGCTTCCGATATAATTTTGACACATAACCATCTTCATTACTACTAATGTATGTGTCTAAGTATGCTATACCACATTTTTCCACTAAATGTGTGAATCTCAAAAATTCCGTTGTATTATTGATATAGTTAATAAAGGCTGAAATACTATCCGTTTCTCCTTTCCATACAATGAATATGTCATCCAAAAATCGTGTGTATAATAGCATGTGTTTGTAGTATTCACTGCGAAATATGAACTGGTCCTCCCATTCTAACATCACTAAGTTGGCGAATATGGGTGCACAGGATGCACCCATAGCCACGCCCTTGGTTTGTCTAAACATTTCTCCTTGGAATTCAATGTAATTATGATCCAAAATGAGTTCCATCATGCTCATAATAAGTTTAATTTTGTCCCAAGTTAGCCCTGAATACTTCCTCATACTATTACAAAAATATTCTAAACCTGTGTCCTTGGGTATGCAGGAAAAAAGATCTTTTACATCCACTGTTATAAAGGTGATATCCTCATCCCACACATCCCTATTTAATTTGCTAAGAAAGTGCCAGGAGTTCTTAATTAAATGTGGAACATTATTATATATGTGTTTGGTCCAATGATCCACTGTAACACCCATGTTAAATGTTTTTGATTTAGATCCGGATAAGATTGGTCTATATGGGGGGTTGTTAAGATTTTTATGAATCTTAGGAATACCTATAATATGTGCCATTATTGGATATTCATTCCTTATAAAATTATACAGTTCTTCTGTAATTCTATTGTCCAATAGGTATTCTTCAATAGCTAAATCAATCCGCCTGTAACCAATGTTTATCTGGTTGAGCGAAACTACCTCATAGTTACCAGAATTAAACAATATTTCATGAATCTGATTCTGGTAGTCACATTGGTATGCCAGTATGATCCCCCCCCCTTATCCAGTTTCATAATCCTAAGTTCTTTGTTAGAAATAATATCATATAACATTTTTCTTTCTTCCTTTGTTAAATTATCTCTTAATGTATCTTGGGAGTCATCTCTTTTGCCCTAAAATTAAACACCATTAAAATGAGTTAAATGAAATTATCATTCACAGAATGGTGACAGCAACACTTTTCCAGATTGAAATCTGACATTCTCGTTTTGCCAGCTACCTTAATAACTGCAAGCAGGCTTTTGTCTGGGATAGGAATATTTTGCTGTCTCTAGATGGTACAGTAGGTGTCCCTGGTGCTGTGCAGTTACAATGTTTGTAAATCACATGTATAGTCACTGGCGTCACTCATGTGTGCTCCACTGTGCTGTGGCATGCCTCTGGTTTGTATGTATAACTTTAGTCAGGAAGCACATTACAAACTGTTTAAACCTGAAACAGAAATCAATGGGTTTCTGTTAACAGCAACTGAATGCTATGAAGTGTTAAAGAACTGCTTCCTGTTTGAGCACCTCATATTCTATTTACTTACTGTGTAACTAAGCAAGTCATTTGAAAAGGCAGTGTTCTTGGATCATTACTGTAAAGGGGTGCTTCTATCCAACTGTTATGCAGTTAAAAATAAATATATTATAATAATAATAACAATAACAATAATAACAGAACTGTTGATAGAAACAAATCCAGAAGAGGTTGATCATCTCAGCTACTTTGGAGTTCTTCTTGTCTAGGAGCTGAGAACTGATCAGCAAACCAGTGCCTGTGGAGAAAAAACACCCTGGTATTCTATATAGGGCCAACAAGTTGTTTAACATTGAGACTTATAGCAATGTCTACCATATTCACACCTAAGTTATTATTGAAATTAAAGTTATTTATTCGCAAAGAAAAGGCTATCAAACAAAAAGTAAAATAACTACAGCAGCCATAATGCTCAGCAAGCAAATAGGTCACCATTATTCCATTAAATTTAACCACAGATGCTAGGAATCAGATCTGTCAATTGTTACATAAGCCTGGTGGCTTAAATTTGGTGACAAGATCCAAGTGGTAAATTTTTATTTAGTTAATAAACTTCTTTTTGAGGTACCCTTCCCTGTTTATGAACTGTATACTGAAGTGGTATATCCCCTACAGACAGTCCAACAGCTACATTCCAAAGATCCAATCTAATCTGAGGTTCTGAAATCCAAAAATAAATTTGCAGGCAAATGCTTTTGGCCACTATCGTCTCTGGATTCTGAATTTGGTTCTTTACACTTCAGAGAAAATCTCTACAGACAAATGTATCATCAGGGTCCACTGTCAGTGCAACTGGAATTGTAGATGTGGAATTATCAATATGGGAAATGCTTTGCTTTTCCTCTACAGTTTTTGTACAATAGAAATATGAAAGCCGTTGTGGATATGTGCAGCTTTTGAAAACACGTGTTTCCCATTATGTTGGTTAATTTTCAAATGACAAAAGATGTTAGTTCTTGTTTATAATTATCTTTCTGTCTTAATATATTGCCAATAGTACCTATACCCTCTCATCTGTACCCTTCTGGACTATACACCCTTTTGTGCATTACGTAGTAAGAGCAACGTATGTACCAAGGAGTGTGTTATGAATGTATGATCTGTTCATGTGTTTTTATTTGCACTGCATTATTCACTTCACATGGATAGGTACTTTGCAAGTATATCCTATAACAGTAACTATATTAGTGCATACAATCTAGCAATGTTTCTGTTGTGCAATGTGTTTTACTGTTCAAAGATTTGTCTTCAGCCTGTAAACTGCATAGCTTGTTTACGTAAACTGTGGAGCTTTTCTACCCAAGCCTCCAAATGACATTATCCAGCTGTACATAGTAATTAATAAAATATAAATAAACAAAGAAACACAGAGCAGATTCCACAGTTGTCTGATTTCCAAACAACTAAATGACAAAACTGAACTTGAAGTATGTGTTGAAGTGAAAAAATTTTAAGTTTAGTGCAGAATATGCAATCCACCTCTTATACAAATCCACTAAACACAGTAACAAGCAAAAATGTTTAGAAGGTAGGAATGTTGCATAAATTGCTAAATTGTCAGTCGGTGCCATTAAAAGCATGAAGTTGTGGGACTTCTTTACCATACTTAGTTTAACCAGTGTGTTCTAGTGTACTACAATGATAGTAGATCAATGTGTTCTAGTGTACTACAATGATAGTAGATCAATGTGTTCTAGTGTACTACAATGGTAGTAGATGGGCAAGTGTGAATTGTGTAAGGGCAGTGTCTTTGAGGTCTGCATGAGCTGTGAAGATGACGGCTTACACTGTATAAGGACAGTAGCTGGCATAAAGCTGACATTTCAGGTAACACCTACGATTGCTGTTTTGAATGTGAATATTTTCATGGGCTGCCATATCACTATTTTTTCCTTCCACCTGTGCTTTCCTGTTTCCTACAGTAATCTTCCTGTAGTCTTCCTTGTTGTAGCTGCGTCTCATCCTTGCATAATCATATTTATATTCTGTATGCTGACATTTGTTTCTATTAATGTACTCTGGCATCATTGATTTCTGCAAGTACTTTGTCACCTTGCTAGTAGTTTGATGGGTATAATTTATTACTGTTTGTGCTACAAGGATTTTCACCTGTGTACACACTGGTGTTTTATTTTCCACTAACTAAATGCCTTAATTGTTTATTGTCATTAACAAGAGACCCTTTCTGCATTTGTCAGTCTAAAATGCTGTAACTTACAGTGATTATTTCATTTTAGCCTTTTATCAGTTTTTAGCCATTATAAATTAGTGCAGTATGCAAATGCTGCACCTTGGGCTATTCAGTAGTTTGTGCTACATGCACTGTATATTTGCATCAACCCATTATGATAATTTGTATTTCACCACATAGGTGTATGTGTTTATCTCTTGCACTTGTTGGTCAAGAAAATTGTAGTCTCCTTAGGACCGTCTTCATGTGAGAAGCTTGTGTAAAAACCTTTTCCAAGATATTCACAAAGAAAAGGCTAGCAAGCAAAAAGTAAAATAACTACAGCAGCCATAATGCTTAACTCACTTTCACACCAATACCACCTAAAATGAAAACAATCTAACTGAAGAAAAGCCGCTGAATGAGAATTAACCAAAAAAAATAAATAAATAAAATCTGTGGTAATGGGAACACCGGGGATGTGCAGTTAAAACTTGATAGAACCGTTTTTAAACTCCTTATGGAAGAAGTATAAATACCAGGAAGTGTTCTGGCTGCAAATGAGGACATTGTTTTCAATATGAGTGGTTTTCATCATGACAGATTTCAGGGAGAGCTAAAAGCAATATCTTATAACAGTAATGCTCAATGGCTTAAATCAACAAAGAGTTGACATTTTGACTAAAAATAATACAGGGCCGAATTTATAAAAGTAACTGCAAGGTAGCACTGACAACTATCCATTTTTTCGTCAAACTATACTGAAATCAAACTGATTGTCTGGTAGTCCAGAAAACACTGTACAAACTCTGGTATTCTATTCCAAAAGAAGAAACAGACTATCAGAGTTTGTTAAATCGATGGATTTACTGTGCTTTTTTAATAAAAAGCATAGTAAATCTGCAGAAAAAAGACATCATGATTAGAAAAAGAGTGCGTTCCCCATCATGTGACACAACAATGATGTCATGAGGTAGGAAGAAAGTGGGCAGGGAATGGGTGGGGTTATGGGAAGTGTGAGGGGTGTGGCCTAAGTCCAGTTTTAGCCACAATGAAAGGTGGCAAACCTACTGCAAGGTATACACCTCATGGTAACTTTTTGGACTTCAGAGACAGCCCTACCACTGTGCTTTTGCACCAAGATAAGCAGCACTGCAGTGGGCTGTCTCCATTGCTGAGCTTCTTGTTAATGAGGCAGGTAATTAGAGAGAGGGGCATATGCTAATTACTCATTGTTTCCCCATACAGCTGCCTGTGGGTAGGCATTCATGAGTAATGTAGCATGGCCACTCCTGGCTGTTCACTTTAATAAACATGCTTAAAAGACCATGTTCATCCATCTTGGAATAGGTAAGAGCTAGGGAGTTTAGTGGTAAGGTAGTGTTGGGGATGTGTGCATCAGTTTATGTGAGGAGCTGTATATCTGTGTGTATGTGCTGCATGTATGAGTATGTGTCTGCCTGGAAGGTAATGGAAGTGGAGGTAGTGAGGGGGTAAGTTAGGTAGGTGTGTGTGTGTGTGTGTGTGTGTGTGTGTGTGTGTGTGTGTGTGTGTGTGTGTGTGTGTGTGTGTGTGTGTGTGTGTGTGTGTGTGTGTGTGTGTGTGTGTGTCTCTGTGTGTGTCTGTGTGTGTGTGTGTGTGTGTGTGTGTGTGTGTGTGTGTCTGTGTGTCTATGGTTGAATTGATGAATGCGTCTGTGAGTGTGATAGGGTGTGGAGGGGCTGTTTGTTTTTATGGAGTTGGGGTAGCTTCTTATTTACACACATTTCTAGACTAACAAGTAGAACCTGCAATATTGGGTGAGGGTGAACCACCAGCCACCAGGGATAACATTAGCTGCATGCCTTAACAGCACGCAGGGCCAGAGAAAACACTAGACATCAGGGGTGCTGTATGTGGTGTGCCTTAAAAGGCATACATAAAAAAATGTTTTGGGGGAGAAACATTAGACACCAGGGATAAGTAGTTTGCTTTGAAAGGTAACCAAAAGAGATTGCAGTCCTGTCAGAGCTGGATCATGGTGAAATGCAACCCCTGGCAGGGTAATGAATTGGGTCCCCCATTCCCCCTCTCCTCACAGCCATATCATTATCTCAGTTCTTGGTTGCCTATCCCCAGTTACAAGAAAAAAATGTTCAAATCTGTCAGTATGCTTACTATTTTCTTTTTTTTTTACTTTTACAATAATCAGAGGTTTGTATTTAATTTCAGACTTTTATTTCACATTTTGCAGCAAAAACACTGACAGACATTTGTTAAACAAAAGAGTCTCACATTGAAAAGAGACGTATCATAAGCACAGTAAACTTCACCTTCCCCTGAAACTCACATTAAATGAAAATGCATCTGGCAACCTATCTGACTACAAAAGACATGCTGGGACTCATAATCAAATAACATAGGGAAGCACTAATTAGTTGGCAATATTAAGGGTGTACGTATTTTAAAAACAAGCATGTGATGTATTTGCAAATAGCCTAAACAGCCCGCTTGACACAAATGTACCTTTTCTGGAGCAGTCCAGGAGTACAGTCTAGTGAAGTAACTTGGTCAGAGTCACAAAGAAGACAAACAAAATCTGAAGGAATCAAACCCCGTACTACAGGAAGCAGATTTTTAATAGTTCATAGCCTTACTCTTCACCACTAAGTGCTAGACAAACACAGTGCATTTCACACCTGTGTGCCAGCAAAAATGAGTTAAATTAAAAATACACTCATAGTTAAAAAGACTTTGTGCTGTTCAGTTTATTCAGAGCTGAACATCAAACACACTGTCACCATTTAACAGAACAGGGAAACCACAGATCACATCTAAAGAACAAGGTTTAGATGATGATGTTCCTGTTAAGTACATAAAATTTCTTCTCTTATATCATAATAGGCTTGCAGTCCAAGAGACCACTGAGGAGCTTAGCCCAGATTTCTAGTTGCTCCAAAGCACTGTATGGTTAAGCGACTTGCTCAAGGATAGGGCATAATAAATATGAAGAAAAAGCAAAGATGTTCTGCAAAATAGGAGTCCGATAAACTGGCAGCTAGTCTGGAGGATTAGGTGCACTGCTACCATACTTCTCAACTTCATAGCTCAAGAAGTCTAGTCGAGAAATGTTGGGGGGCAAAAGCTCAAAAAGAGCAACAGGTTTTAAATATTGCTCATATAAACTTATAAAGATGATAGAATAAAAGATTTTGCATGAGCATGCACTTTATGATGGTTATGAATACTGAAGCTCAAATGTCTGTCATTACTTAGAGACTTCCCTCCTCAATGATTTACAAAATTAGGTGCCCAGAAGTAACATAGGAGGACACAGAAAATAATAAATATGAAGTTTAATAAATAATAATATATTACATCTGTGACGTTGTGAAGTATTGCCAGCTGTATCAGGTGAAGTAAGACAGTGCATGTGTGGCATGTGCCAGCATGTTTGGCTGAAGTTTTGTTGATAGTCTTATGTCGTTTGACTGTCACGTTGATTTGTACAGATGTTTATATTAAAAATGTATTTGTAAAAGTTGGTTATGTTAAAAATGCTGCAATAGAGTTCTGAATGTGTGTTGAGCCAGAGTCAGTTGACTGGATGTGACATCATTCTATAACCAGCAGAAGGACGGAACTCTGGTAGCAGCAGTTTGTTGTTTGTTTTTGTTGTTCTTTGGAATCTGATATAAAAGTTCTATGTCAGTTATCACAGTTCAATTATTCAGTTGTTGAGTCAGTTTAGTTAGTGTGTGTGTATTATCTCAGTTCAATTATTCAGTTGTTGAGTCAGTTTAGTTAGTGTGTGTGTATTATCTCATCTTGCCTTGTGGAAGTGAGCATCTCAGCAGTACATCTTGCCTTGTGATACTAAGTGAGTTAACCAGGGACAGTTCTCTTTAGTTCAGTTAGGAAAGTACAGTTAGATTAGTTTAGTATTATTTCTTTTTTCTGCATCTGTGAGATTCTATTCAGTTGTTATTTTTATATTTCCTGTGACTGAAAACTCTGTTTATTGCAAATAAATATTAAGTATTCTCCTCTTCTATATTTTATTATCTACTATTAAATATCTTTGTACCTTTTCGTTGTGGCTGGTCTTTTAGAGGATACTTTTAACATCTTGAGAGTACTTGTGCTTATTTTAGTGACACTGGCCACTCTGATAAGCCTTACTGCTTCACTCACACTCTACCATTTATATCAGTATACATTTGACACAGTATAATTGGTTACCATTTATAAGAGCCTTACAGTATCTGGCTGGTGGCAGCAATCTATCATGTAGTCTGGAGAGAGGGGACACAGCTGGTGAATCTGTGTCAGCTTTTCCCAGGTCTGTGTGTGTGTGTGTGTGTGTGTGTGTGTGTGTGTGTGTGTGTGTGTGTGTGTGTGTGTGTGTGTGTGTGTGTGTGTGTGTGTGTGTGTCAGACACTTGGAAATGGGACGGGTTGGTCTTGTTTGGGATCTGAAGAGACTTAGAGTCCAGTCCAAGTGAAGCGTGTTCCGTGTGTGATCTTGGGGAAAATTGTGCTTGATGCAGAGAGCTACATTTGAAATACTGTGTAAAGCCATTCCTGTTTTTAGTGACTGCCTCTCACTGGTGTCACTGATGATGGATTGAGGCTCCTTGATTACTGGGTAAAGAGGGGCCATGGCCATCACAACATCTGTTATTTTTTTTATTACATTCTCAATGATTTGCTATAAAGGCACAAATTTTTATGAGAAACAAAAATATCACTCATAAATCTGGCAGTTGAATATGACTGCTACCTATAGCAAAGGTAAAGGGTTTGAATCTTTCAAGTCCCCTAGCCAGACAGGGGCATTTTCTATGCGCAAACACACCTACCCCCCCGCACACATACATATATCTTCACTTGACATATTCTCTACCTGTGTGTTGTTTGTCACGTCTTGCTTACTTGCTATCAGTAGAAAACCTGCCTTGTCCAATATACAAATAGAAGAAATCCACAAAAGACTGCCACATCATCTCACTCATGCTGTACTGTAAAATAAAAGAAATGTTACACAATCACTATTAATTGAAAAGCTGGCCTGTTAAATATACAAATGAAAGATATCAACCAAAGATTGCTGCATTATCTGACTCACATTGTACTGCAAAATAAAAAAACTGACTGGGAAAATAAAAATACTTCACTTCTGATTTGGCAGTCTCAGTAAACCTGGCATGTCCAGTTCCTGCTCTGCATTATTAACACACACAAAAAAACCCTCCACCTCATTAAAAAAGGCTGTATGTTTACATCTGCCCCACTCATGTTGTACTGCAAAAAAAAAAAAAAAAAAGACCACACTTCTGATTTGAACTCGCGGAAATCTCTCATTAGTTTAATCTGAGCCATTGAAAGATACAGGAGGACTGGTGATGATGTCACCCACAGCAAAGCAGTACTTAGTGCAGCAATTATTGTTGTGTTTAAAGTAATGTTATATATCCAAAGAGGGACTTGAGTTATAATTCAGTTTTTTTTTTCAATGTTTTATGGCCAGGCTTCCCAGTCAGCAACAGGCAATAGGCAACTGCCCATTTTGCCTATTGCTGGATACATCCCTGTACCCTGTACCTTCCCATCTCAGATATTAGTACTGTGCACAACCAGTACACACCAAGGATATCATCTTGAACAATAAATAAATAACAAAAAAGTATCAGGTTCAAAGGAATTTGAATTATGCACCCTTAGCATACAAAACCCCAGCACTAAGCTACTGCACTGACAGCTAAGTTAATAAACTAGGGCTTTTTAACATACATTGTGGATCTTGGGCATTATGCTATGCCTGATTTATGGTGGAGAGGGACAAGGTACATTAAGCATACCTCTCAACCTTGTGCCACAAGACATCAGGACCAAAGCCAAAATTAATGGTGGGTCAGAATCATGGAGGGATTGTAAGTATTCCTTCTGCAAACGTATAAAGATGCTAGGATAACAGCTTTTGCACTAGCGTGCATTTACTGAAGGACATGTGTGAAATTCAGATGTCTGGCATTATGGATCTACTGTAATAACCTGTAAATTACCATGGCAGGGGAAATGGAGGCATCATGGATGTTCTGACAACAGAGACAGGTATGGGATGTGTGTGTGTGTGTGTGTGTGTGTTTTACTGTGTGTTTGTGTGTTGGAGATCAACTGGGGGGGGGGGTGCCTGTACTAATACGATGCAGCTGCCACTTTTAATTACTGTAGAAATGTGTGGTAGCTAAATCTCTGTTTTGTGGAAGTAGGGCCTTTTTACTATAGCCCTTCACATGAGTGATAAGGTTCTTTATGAAGACATTATCAATATAGGAAGTAATAATTCTCAGAAAATTATTGTGTCACAGTACACTATGTTTTGCTTTAGCCCTCATCCCTAATGATGTCCCATACCCTGCCCAACTGTGTGAAACAGTCATCAACCCCATATGTTATCTGTAGTCCAAGTTGTTAGCCTAAAGATGGTTCACACCAAAGCCAGAAGTATTTTTAATAAAGTGCATATTGTACACAGCTGATAGTGTCCTTGCAAACCTGGCAGAATAACTGACTGTAAGACCTAGTTAAATCTAATTGATGGTGATACTACAGTCTCACTGCCAAACTATAATATTTTCAGGAAACACAGAACCCGCAAAGATGACGTTGAAGCTACTGTCCTACAACATGACAACTTAACCTCTCATTGCTGATTCCCAAAATTCAACAAACAGGGAATCTTTACTGGTGAGTTAGGTGTTAACAAATCCAAACTTTTCTTTATATCTTGCATAAATATATGCATACATATATAACATATATCCTAGAAAAGAAAAAAAAATCTGTTAATGATGAAGCCACAGTTCTTCTTTCTATATACAGTGTTTCAATCAAAACCTTCAGTCACAACTGAATCTCTGTAGACCCAACCGGGTTATATTGTTTACAACTCAAACAGAGAAAGACAGTATACTTCACTAGATCCTCGCAAACAATCCAAAAAGCACTGCTATGTTTGATGTTATGGCTGATGTCATCAATGACCATCTACCAATACATCTATGGTGTGGATCCATGTAAGAATTAGTAAAGCGTGGAGAAATGATTTTCCATGTGTGTGAGCAAACTCACTGTTGAAGTATGTAACTCTGACCTAAAATGAACTAACTGGTCTCTTTTTCACACGTTTTTCTAAAGGCGATAAAAGTGCCATTTTTGTCAGTGTTCTAAACAAGGTAGCCCCCACAGTATTTGAAGTGCATCATGTCTTTTAGCCTGTCTGGGATTTTCCTTAGCATTAAAAGTCTGATGGTATTTAGCTAAATAAAGAATGTTATAATATCTAACAAAAATGTCTGTTATTGTGATCACTTACTCCTGCATCCTAACAACCTCATAAAGGTCTGGAAATATATTTATCAATAATTCAGCATACTCTAAAACACCCTCACACTTTCCACGATTTTATGGCATTAAAGATCATTGCAATGGCTATCCAAAAACTGGTCCCCAAAGTCCTAAACCTGATATCAGTGTCCTACAACACTTTATCTGCATACCTCATGTTTTCCTTACACTCCCTCTATGCCTACCTAGTCTGCAGATATTTTAAAGAGCTAAGCCCCAGGTCTGCAGCCACAGGCCACCTCAGGTTTGACATTGTAAAAAAAATTATTTTAATTGTATTCCGCTTGACATCGTTGATAATGTGTAATTTAAAAGATTTTGTCTATACTGCAAGTACTGGAGCTTTTCTCCCAGGGCCTTCACTTAAAAAGGACCTTTGTGTCCAGTCAGACTTTCCCAGTCAACAAATGTGAAATAAATAAATAAATAATTCCAGAATACTGCAGATAGTTTTCTCTCTGTCTCTTTCTATTATTTATTTTTCTGACTCTCTTATTCAGTTGTGCTTCTTAGGAATAGATCCATCAAAGAAGGATGCTTTCTATCCATTTGGGGGGAAGAAAGGTCTCACTCTGGCCCCAGCACAAGGATGGGCCCTATATCATGCTTAACAACTATCAACCAATCACCCCACTGTCCCAACTTTTAAAAGTATTAAAAATGCATGCAGCAGCTACTTCAGCATTTAACTGACTGGAAACATCATTTCTAACAACATGGCTTCAGATCTTGTCTTGGCACTGGGACTGCCATCTTGAATGTGATGGCATATGTGTGGTACCATTTTGATGATGCTAATGATCGTGGTGCTGTCTTTCTGAATCTCAGTAAAGACCTGTGGCACTGTTTGCCATTCTAGGTTTCTAGAAATTTTGAATTCTCTTAATTTCACCCTCCATGCCAACAGTCTCTTCTTAAACTGCCTTGCCAATTGGGAAGAGTCTGCAGGGTGAAATGAAGAGGATTACCCTTTTCTTCCTGTTAATGTTACATTGCCTCAAGGATCAGTGCAGGGACCACTTCTGTTCTCTGTCATGGAAGCACTGAACTAATTCAGGATGTTGATGGCTCCACATTTTTCCATGATTATTTAATGCAGAACATTAAGCCCAAGCTGCAAACATAGTCCTTCCTATATGCACAAAAATCAAGCAATAATTTCCCAGCACCTAATGCTGTAGCAACCCAGGGATAACTTCATTTGGTAAAACAGGATTGTTTTGCTTCTTCATATTCATCCATAAATGAAAAAGTCACCAAGCTTCTTTTTTGCTTTGGTGACATCCAGTTAAACTTTGCACTTCATGTCAATACTGTTATCAGCTAGAACAACAGAAACGTGCAGTGTTATACAAAGACTTACATTACTGATAGTGAGAGACATTTTTGCTGTTTAACCTCTTGCACTTATTTTACCTAGTCAGTGGTCTGCCTGCTCTCCTACAACACAAACTAGAAGAAACATAAAATAGAATGTCTACATTTACTACTGATCATCATGGTAAGACCAGCTGCTATCTATTTCTGAGAAATATTCAGTGCCACCATCTGGGGAAGGTTGAAGTTCCTACTTTGTTGATAGTTGTATTTGTTTCCTATGCTAAGTAGTGCTGAGAACATGGCCGCTGTGTAGGTTTTGTTTTTAATGGCTATAGTCTGACAGATGCATTCATGTGAATAATGCTGGATTTACAGTTGGTGTACTGACTGCTTCCTCCAATCAAAGAACAACTTTTTGCATAACGATTATTCACGTCTCTCAATTTCTTTACTCAAGAATTCTGGATATTGCCAGAAATAATGGGTGACAAAGGCCCAAAGTCAGGGACAATTTTTAAATATTATTTTAATTCACAGAAAAAGATAGTAGATCAGCAGGTTTTGTATCAGTGTGTATTTTCTGCATACATATAAAACTCTATGTTTGCATTTTTTTTTATTTTTGCACTTTAAATCATTTTAAAAAGTCCCTATACTTTAAATTGCCTTGTCCAGGTAGTTTGCTTAAGTTGTTTTGTGGTAGCATCACACTCTCAAACATTTTTTTGTGTTTACATTAAGAGGACTTGGGATAGTCCATCTATAGGTAGTAGGTTATGGCCTGGTCTATCTGAGTTGGGATCCCATAAGAATGCTGCAAGTTTAGTTGTTTTATTGGTCACATGGCTTAGAAGCCAGTTTCCTATGTTTTAGGTTCCTGTATAACGTTGGCATGTTGTGTGCCTCTGCTTACAGAGCAGTGGTGGTATGTGTTGCCCTGTATAGACAAAGACATCTAAACAAATTCTCCCTGCAAAATCCCCTCTAAAACTGTACCAGTAACTTGGTGAATGTAGAGCAACTACTTTTCATGTTGAGTAGCACATAGCAGCTAGTTTTCACATTGAGGAGCACTGCCCCTTAAATATAATATCATAGAGCCCAGTCTAGTCTCAGGCCTCAAAAGCACTTTAGTCAGCCGACTGTTAAGGCCTTATGCACTGCATCCTTGTAGCTCACCCAATAAAAGGTACTTTTCCAGTTTCTCCTCAGCCATTTTGGTGGATATGGATATATTGAGACAATGTAACAATTCTCTGGTGTTCACTGACAACCATTTATTCCTCAAAGAAAGAAATACAGTATGTGAGAGATGTACATACACAATGTCTCTGGAGAGAAAACTCTCCCATACAAACACTCATAATAAGAATTTGCTTGTCAGAAACATACAAGTGCTACACCCAAAACACATAGTATGCACATCACACATAGACTTACTTATGCTGAGGCACTTAAATGCAATCTTCCCAAACCTCAGAGACCTTCCAGATATCCCACCAGCAAAAATTACCCTCGGCAAACCTGAAAGCACTCAACAGAAACAACATCTAACACTGTTCACATACAGCTGCACCCAGTGAAGCCTCAACTACCAAGCTAATAAGACAAGTCAATACACTACCCTGGACTCTAGTCATAGGGGATTCCATTGTATGACATACTGATGCCTCACTCACCAGGCTGAACTAGGAGAAAATAATTGTCATTTGCCTATCAGGGGCCAGGATCCACCAAGTTCATGTGCAGTCAAGTCATTGCACCACAGGTACCAGTATGATTCAGTCATAGTCCATGTAGGTCTAAATGACCTGAGATGTACTTCCCTGTACTATGTAAAGAAAGACATTATGGAGCTCTCAAGCAGTGTGTCAGTGGCTGGTATGTGTCTAGCACTGAGCAGCAGTCTACCTTCACCAAGGATGGTGCCGCAATATGAACAAAAGGTTATTGACTAATAACTAGCATAGTTTTTGGTGTCATTTTAGGGGATACAATATCTGTCAGTGTGGGAAGACAAAGTTAACAAATCACTTTGCTTTGTCTTCACCTGTCCCCTGTAGGCTTTAAAATATTGACTAAACATCATCTTCTTCCATAGAACCTTGGACCTGAACTGGAGTCTGGAGTTGGGAGATAGAGCTGACTAGAAAGCATCATTCACATTTGTGAAGTACAGCTTTACAAGAAAAAGTGACTGTGAAAGATTGTATTTTTGTTGACTTTGTTCAACATATGGGGGCCCTGAAAGGCATATACTACACTTAGGTTCATAGGTTGGTACTAGGCTATCTGCCCAAAGGCATTTATAAGCCTAGCCGGAATGCGTTGGCTTTCGCCGCCCCCTTAGATTAGTTCCCTGTGCCCCTGTCCAGCAGAGCCACTGAAGTGATCCCCAGGGTAAACTTCCAGTTTCCCATCCACTTGTCAATGTTTCTCTTGAAGAGTGTTAGTGAGGAGCTCTGTCTAATGTAGATTGGAATCTTGTTCCAGAGCATGGGAAGTCTCTGGGACAGGAATCTATCCCTCCAGCATGTCCTATTTATTGTTGTGGTGAGGTTTAGATCCCTAGAGCGTGTGGCTCGAGGGGATATGGTTTTCTTTAGGTGGAGCATGTCCATCAATTCTGGGTTGGACATGGCCTTGTATGTCAGGCAGAGATCACCTCTAAGTAGGCGGTATGCAACCAAGTACAGCTGGAGTTTCATTAGTCGAGCTGCATAGGGCATCTGTTTGAGGCCAGTGATCCTCTTGGTGAGGTACTTCTTTGGTCTTTCCAGCTGTTGCAGGTGACTTGTAAGGTGCATCCCAAATGGGGCGTTATACCCTATGATGTGTCTGATGAGTGATGCTTAGAGGGGCACAATGACCTCTTTTGATCTGGATGCAAACCCTTTTGTGATTAGGTGGGCCACATGGAAGGATTTTCTAACCACTTTGGCAATCTGATTATCAAAGGAGAGATTACTATCTACTTGGGTCCCCAGATCCCTTATTTTGTCTTCCATATTTAGAGGGCTACCACCTATGTGGTCATTTGTAGGTACTTTGTTTTTCCAAAGGGGATGACTATGCAGTTTTTGGCATTTAGCTTGAGGCCATGGTTTTGACACCAGGTATCTGTCTCAGTGAGACCCTTTTGGAGGATGTCTGTGTCAGCTGGAGAGTCAATTAATAGCCATAGTCCTCCTGTGCTTGCCTGTACCTCTGAGAAGTATACATCGAACAGGAGGAGTCCTAGGATTCAGCCCTGGGGAATGCCACTTGTAACCGGTTTAGAGTCAAACCTAGCTCCTGCAACTCTTACCATGTGGGTTCTGTCAGTGAGCCAGTTGGCAACCCATCTCGTGACATAGGGGTTTATGCTCAGGTTGGTGAGCCTGTCTATAATACCAGAATGAGGAATGGTGTCAAAGGCCTGTGTAAGGTCTAGGTAGGCTGTGTGGACCACCTTTCCCTCATCTATAGCCTTGGTAACTGTCTCAAAGCAGTCCACCAGGTTTAGGAGGCATGATCTGCCCTTAACAAAGCCAAACTGGGTAGGGTCCAGTGTTTGGAGGTTCCCAATGTCTCTGTTAATGAGATCCATGATGATGTGCTCCATAGCCTTGCAGACCAAGCTAGTCAGGCTTATAGGGCGATAGTTTCCAGGGTCTGTTGTGGCTCCACCTTTGTGGAGCAGAATAACCATTGCTGTGCTCCACTCTATGGGCACGTAACCTGTGGAGAGGCTGAGTTTGAACAGTGTGTTTAGGTGAGGGGTTAGTTTATCTTTGAGCTCATGTAGGACACAGCCTGGGACACCGTCCGGTCCAACTGATGCTGTGTTTTTGGCTTTGGAAAGCGCTGTTTTAACCTGAGTGTCTGTGATTTCAGGGGCATTACATTCTTCTGGTATGGTTATGGGCCCTTTTGGGGGTGAGAGGCGGTGAAGTTTGCACTGAACCTGCCTGCCAGGATGTCGGCAAATCGGTCTGTTCAGTGTATTTTGTGGCATTCTGTACTAACTCCGAGCAGATCTGGGAATTGCCACTTAGATTCTTGACATAGCTAAAGAATGCCTTGTGGTTATGTTTGGAGTACTTGGCAATTTTTCTTTAGAAGCTAGCCTTGGATGATTTTATGAGGATCATAGTTTCTTGCTGATATTAATTAGGGATGTCTTCCCTTCTTGGGATTTTACTCTTTTCTGTACTAGTTTCCTCCTTCTATTGCATAACTTGTTTATGGCAGGGGTACACCAGACTGATTTCCTTTTCTTGGAGGAGTGAGTCTTGGGTTTGCTTGGGATAGCATGATCCATGCATTCTTGTAGGTGCCCATAGAGTACATTAGCAAAGAATTTTGCAGCTTGGGCAGCGTTATCCTTTAGCATGGGGGATTTGAAACTTTCCACCTTGGTGTTAAGTAACTTAAAGTTTGCTTTTGGAAAGTTTTTCATGGTGGTTTCTTTGACCGGAGGTGGGAGTGGAATGTGGATATCCAGAGTGATTAGTTTATGGTCAGATTTAACCAGTGAGGGGTTGACCTCTGGTGTGGAACACTGGTCGCCCATATTGGTGATGACCAGGTCCAATATGTTGTCACCTCTGGTGGGGGTGTTGAACAGTTGGTCCAAGGTGTTTGAGTTTATAAATTCTGGGAAATGTTGGGCAAGGGAGTTAGTACTTGACTAGTTCTCCCAGTTAATGTTTGGGTAATTGAAATCACCCAATATCAGGGTGTTTGGTAGGACCTTTATGTTTCTCAGTGTTTTCAGAAATGCAGAATGGAGGTCCTGAGACATGGTGGGTGATCTATAGCAAGCTACAATTTGAATTGCAGTTCTGCCCATTGTTATTTGCACATGGATGATCTCTGAAGCATCGTGCTGTGCCACTAATCTGGAGGTGCGGGTATCCTTGTTGAATATGGATACGCCCCCGCCTTTTGTATTTCGGTCCGGGTTTTGTGGCCAAAATGTATGGTATGAGTTGTAGCCTGGTAGTGCTGTGGTGCTCTCTGGAGACTTAAACCAGGTTTCTGTTACTGCACCTATATCGATTTTCTCCATACTGAGGAGTACCTCGAGTGCATGCATTTTGATGTTTAGACTTCTGACATTGAGTAGCATTACCCTCAGATTTTTGTTACTTGTGCTGTTTACGATGGTGGGTTTGTCTTTTGAGCTTTGCCTAAAAAAGACACTATGGGGGTGGCAAGAGCCTTGGCCAGTATTCGAAAGCCTAAGGGTGACAGGTGCAAGCCATCTGTAGCAAAGCAGCGTGGCTTTTCGAACATGTCATCCCAGGCTGACAGACGCTGGTTCCCCTTTGAATAACACCAGAAGCTTAGCCAATTGTTGAAATTGATAATTTTTTCTTTATACCGTGGTATCATTCTTGGTGAGGGCAGGATGCTACTCAGGGTCAGGGTCATATGTGCTTGGGCTACGTGATCAGAGAGCTCTTCCATGTCTCTTTTCATGTAGTCCAGGGAGGTACGGCTCAGGTCATTCACACCAACATGGACAATGACAGAGTCATATTTGCACTTGTTCTGGAGTGACCTCAGTGCTTGTGTTATATGACAGATCCTGGCATCCGACAGGCAGCTAACAGTAAACTTTCTCCTTGTTCAGCTTAGTAAGTGGGATGTCAGTGTTCCTGGCTATAGAGTTACCTATTACTAGTGTGTTGGGTGTATTATTTTGCCTTAAGGGCTGTGATTGCATGGCACACTGGTTTTGTGAAGTATGTGTTTCATGGTTTGTGTTGGGGGGTGGAGGTTGCTTGGATGTCTGCTTTGAAGGTCTCTGTTACTTTTACAGATTTTTATTTAGAGCCTCCGAGTATGTTTTTGTGTATTTATGTGTGTTTTTTGCCGGTGCTGGTTTCATAGGTCTATGGGAGACTGGTGGTGTGCTGCAAGTAATTCCCTTCTCCTCTTGAAAACTCCAGTTTGGCTGTATAATTGCATCTCTTGCATGTATTAGTGTTTGGTGGTAGGAGGAGAGGGTTGTCTGTGTACATGAGGCAGTTGTAACATTGCCTCAAAATGCCCAGGTTCACCAGTTGGACTGGAGAGTACACCTGAAACTGCCCTTTGGACATGCCTGGATAGGTACTGTGAGCTGTTTTACTGATTGGCTGGGTAAGGTCAAATAGAGAGCCTTGTCCTTCTCTACAGTATGGGGGGGGTCTAGTGCTAAGGTTTATTAGTGCTTGCTATGAGTTTTGAGCAAGTGCTGGGCTGGGAAGTGACTGGTTTCAGTGCTTTAGTTGAAAGTTTGTCTAGTTCCAAAGGAAAAATTGACGAGTACACTTTGTGGAGCCGGGAATAGTTATACCCAAACTGCGCTAATGTGGGTTTTATAGCAGGGAAATTAAAGAGATAGAAATTATCCCAAAATGGCCAATAAACTACTAATTTCTGGGCTGAAACCACTCCTTCAGGGACAGATAGGCTGCTCAAAGCTCCCCTCTCTCACAGGTGAACAGAGAAACTTCCTTCTATCCAGGTAAGGTATGGGCAAACACAGAAACTTGTAACACAGCCCTGAATTCAGCACTAACCTGAAAACTGGACTATACTAGCTTAGAAAAGCTTCATGTCATTAATGCTTGGAAGAACAAAAAGAAGGAAAAAAAAAAACAAACAAGCAAAAAAGAGTAAATGTGAATAAAACAATTTTGTTCTTAACAGTATTTGTATAAAATATTTTTGATATAACTTGCATGTTAAATAGTAAAGCATTTTCAGTGTTTGCTGTATGTAATAAAGATACTAAAGTAAACAAGTCTTTTTTTAGTTTTAAGAAATGTAGGCATTGCAGTATAGAAAAAGAAAAAAGGCTAGACAAAAGCATATTCAACTTACAATGCTGTAATCTTGGGATGGGGTATAAAAGTGCACTGATTATATCATATTTAGAGTTGACATATTTTATCTTACATTTGCATAGCTGAATGTCTGGATTAATGCCCTTGGCTTAATCTAATAACAAGTTTCTTGTGTAAGCATGTGTGCAATAAAAATAAGAGAACACTTTCAATGTAATGAAAAGTTATCATTTGCCAAATAAATGTTCAGTGTGCCTTGAGAAGTCTACAGCTTGGGAATAGCTGTACATTCTCTTCTTACGTTTCCATGAAGACAAGCTGGTTACATGTCCAGACAATAAATCTTGAGAGCTCTGGACATTGTTTGCTGAGAGAAATGTAAAATTAAAATGTGCAAGGGCAAACAGCTTAGTAAAAACTAAAGTCTGAAATTATTGGAAGGGAATAAGAGCAGTTTCCGTGATATTTCAGTGCATTTATTAGAACAGTCTATACTTTAGTTATATTTAAAGATAGCCGGTGTACATTTTCTTAAGGCTAAAAGTTAATGTTTTCTGAAAGCATACAAGCTGTTATTCAAATCTAGGATGGGAATAAAGACAAGAACAAACATCAGTGTAAGTAGAACCACAGGCTGTAACATGACCATTATCATGTATAACCTTAATTTTAGGTTAGATAATGATTGTTGGTGCAGCTGTCTATTAGTTATTTCCATCAGTGACAGAAGAGGAAAAAAAAGATAATAATGATAGATTTGTTGTAGTATGGGACTGCTGGCAAGGAAGGAAGCATATATTTATATTCTAACTTATGGAGCATAAGAAAATTGTGGGAAGAAATAATCAGCTTTCAGCAGGGAATGTTACTTAGAGGTGGGGACTGAAAATTGATTTGCAATAGTAAAAATGTATCTGGGGGATGCTGAACGGAAAATATTATAAAAGAGGGTTGATTTCTGAACAAAAGTATGAAAATGTTTGGCATGGAAGACATGAATTCAAGTAGTAAGAACTCAGAGGGAATTTACATATTATTCCCCAATGTGCAATAACTGGACCAGACTAGGCAGAAGTTATATTTTACAGAAACATGGGCATTTAATTGAAAGTGATGACACACATCAGATAACTATTTTGGATCATGCGACAGTAACAACTAATATAAAATGCAGGGTACTTAAGTAAAAATGAGACAATGGGCTTCCACACCTATCTGTTAAAAAAGGGGAATTTAAGGAATGGGTAGTGGAAATTGTTCTAGAGTTATTAGGTTGATTAGAAATTTCTTTAGACATTACAGCTAGTGACTGAGATAAAATGACACTTGGAGATTAAAGATATGATAGAAATAAAGAGATATGGTTAAGAGGTAACAATAATTATTTAGAGGGGCTGACAAAGGTTAAAGTATTACAGAAAGGGGAAATCTCACAGAACAAGAAGAGGCACAACTGCAGAGTGCTAATGAGAAAATAAGGGACTATCTGGATAATATGCGTGTTTAGAAAGATTGCTGTTAAGCAACTGTTTTTTGATAATAACTGCAGAGCACAAAAACCTGTAGCACAGCGATTTAAGCAAAGTAGGAATCTACTACCCCTCTTTCTCGACCTTGCAGCCAACTCTATAGCCTGCCCAGTTTCAATATTATCAATAGATCAGTCCATGAAACCACTGTACCTGAGCTTTGGAAATCTTTCTATGTAACATCCCTGTACAAAGGAGGGAACTCCACCGATCCATCTAACTTCAGACCCATAGCCATCCTCTCCCCCTCTCAGATATCTTGGGAAAATGCATACATGATCAGCTTCCTGATTTTCTTATCCTAAATAACCTTCTAACATGCACCCAACATGGTTTCCGTCCTAACAGTAGTACTACTACAGCTCTTATAATTCACTCATACGGTAGCTGAAGCCCATGATAATAATAAACTTGTCTCATGCCTATTCCTAGACCTATCTAAAGCCATCAACAGTGTTTCCCATTCCATATCCATATCCAAGTTAGTCAACCTTAATCTCTCAACTTCCAGTCTGTGTCTCAAAAAGAATGCAATCTGTCAGATGGCATTCCTCCTAATCTTCTGTCCGACCCATTCATACAGGTGTTCCCCAGGGCTCAATCCTTGGACCTCCTCTACTCAACATTTTCGCCAACAACCTCCATACCTCTTGCTGCCACTCCTCTTTTATTCAGTGTGGTGATGATTCTACACTCATCTCCTCTTCTGAAAATATCTCTCAACTTCACACTCTTACCCAAGACTCTTCTCTCTCTCTCTCTCAGTTGAAAAATGGCTGACTAACAATCAGCTTATTTTAAATCCTAAAAAGACCAAACTTTTACTCTTTCTCCCAAAATCACTGTCACATCTCAAACCCACCTTTACCATCTCTTACTTAAATAAAACCATCACTGATGCTGAATCCCACGCAAAGCTACTTGGAATAATTATAGATGATCGATTAAAATTTGACCACCATATCCAACAATCCATCTAAAAAACAAATGAAAAACTGGGCCTCTTATATAGGAATAAAAAATTCCTAACTCTTGAGTGTAGACTCCACTTGACTCAAACTTACTTATTTCCTATCCTTGTCTATACTGTCCCCATCCTTACAAACCTTCAATCTTCCTTAATTGATAAGCTTCAACAGACAAACAACAAAATTGCAAAATTTGCTGCAAACCTACCACATACCTCTCACCACTGCTTAGCACTTAAGAATTTACAGTGGCTCGAACTCCCCTATCACCTTTAACTTCCACAACTCCAAATAACTCACGTCTCAGCCTATCCCTCCCTAGCAAATCTGGTATCTTACTATACCCCCTACACAGCCACTCTGTAGTACAGACCAACTCCTTCTTCAAAAATATAAACCCAGTAAAACTATCGGGAAAGTATTATACAAATGTTCAATATCTCATAAATGGAACAAACTCCTGCTGAATATAAGAAGCATTTTATACTCAAGTAGTTTCAAAAAAGAACTAAAAAAATCTTGGTTATGCCCTTGTTATGACCCCACGTAAACCCTTACCTCTTTCCTTCTACTACTTACTTCCTCTCCTACTATTTCTACCTGCTAATCACTTCTAGGAGGTTAATTGCTTAAATAGCTTTACCTCCTATTCCATATGTAATAACAACATGTAAAAGTCATTCCACATATGTTGGCCTATTGTATGTATCATAATTATGATTATTATTTGTTTCATTTGGATTACATAGGATCATAGGCTCATAGAAAGTTACTAGGCTATTGGCCTTGAGGCTGTTATAAGCCTAGCCAAGTGTTTAGCCCATGTTTAGACAAGTCAGCACCCAAAGCCCCTGTCCAGCATGGACACAGGTGGAGTCCCAGGAGTGTATTTTCTGTTTCCCATCCAGTTATCCAGGTTGCACTTAAAAAGGTATAATGAGGTATTCTGCATGACCTGGAGAGTGAGTCTATTCTACAGATGGGGGAGTCTCTAGGACACAAATCTGTCCTGCCAACAAGTCCTAGTGATGTCACAGATCAAGTTGAGGTCACACATATGGTTTGCTCGAGTCGAGCTTGACTTGTGGATATGCAGCAGTCCCATCAAGGTGGGATCTGAGATTGCTTTGTATGCCACACAGAGGTCATCTCTGAGAAGTCTGTATGAAGCTGAGTAGAACTACAGGGCTCTTAGCCTATCTGTGTAGGGTAGATGTTTGAGGCCCTGGATTCTTCTGGTGAGGAACCTCTGTGGTCTCTCCAGCAGCTGCATCTGCTTTGCGAGGTACATGCCGAAGGGGGAATTGTATTCAGTAACTGGTATTATAAGGGAAGAATACAGGGATGTTATGACCTGTTTGTCCCTGGTTGAGATACCCTTACTGAGGTTGGTCATGTGGACAGCTTTCTGTACAATGGAAACAACATGGTGGTCAAAAGTCAGGTTGCTATCAACCTGGGTGCCTAAATCCCTGACTACTGATTGTGTACTTACGACATTGTTATTAATGTGATAATATGTGGGGACTTCACTCTCCACAAAGGGGATGATGATGCATTTTTTGGCATTCAGCTTGAGGCCATGTTTCTGGCCCCAGTCATTTGTTTGGGTGCGATCCTCTTGGAGGACATCCACATCACTAGGGGAATTGATGCCCCTGTCCAGCTTGCAGTCATCTGCAAACTTGGTTAGCCATATCCCACTGGTTTTCTCATGTTTGTAAACTGTTATATATTTTTATTATTTGATCATTGTATCACTATTTTATTTTTACTTTGCTTATTTACATAGTTGTATAAGTAACCTGGCACCCATTCTTATAAGAGAGTCTATGGTTTTGAGTTGCTAATAATTCCTAACTGTGAATTTATGCATCTTATATGTACATATCTTGTCCAGACAGTTTTCACTTACCGTGTGAATCAGCGGGAATACCAGAAACTAAAGGAGTGGAAGCTCTACTCACTAGAGACCAGATGTAATTAAGGAGCATGATGTGGGTGCACAGGATCATGCTGGAAAGGTGTGAAGGGGTAACTCTGAACAGGAAGGATGGGGAGAGCATAGAGACCAGGTAGCAGGCTGTAGTGGCCATCTGCTCCTGGATATGTGACAGTATTCCTTCATGGAGAGAGCTGTGGACCCATAGAACCAACTACCAGAATGAGTGATGTAGAGTGAATTCATGGAGGAATTGATGAGACCATAAAACAAGTAGCAAATGGGTGCATAGGTTCATAGGTGTGTACTAGGCTAATGGCCCTGGAGCCTTTACAAGCCTAGCCCATAGATGTGCCCTGGCATCATGCCACCCGATGTTAGTTGCCAGTGCCTCTGTCAAGTAGAGCTACTGGCATGATCCCGGGGTGAACTTTCTATTTCCCACCCACTTATCAAGATTTCTCTTGAAGAGGGCCAGTAAGGTGCTCTGCTTGACATGTATGAGAAGTCTATTCCAGAGCATAGGCAGTCTCTGGGTTATGAACCTGTCCCTCCAGCATGTTCTGTTGATTGTGGTAATGAGGTTGAGGTCTCTGGAGCATGTAGTGCAGAGGGACTGGGATTTCTTTAGATGTAGCTTTTCTAACAGAGCTGGGTCAGACATGGCTTTGTAAGTCAAGCAGAGAACACCTCTTAGTAGACAATATGAGACAGAGAATAGCTGGAGTTTTTTGAGTCTGTCCTTGTACGACATGTGTTTAAGGCCTAGGATCCTCTTCGTGAGGTACTTTTGTGGCCTTTCAAGCTGTCACATGTGTCTAGTAAGGTACATGCCAAATGGGGCATTATACTCGACGACTGGCCTAATGAGGGAAGAGTAGAGAGAGATTATGACCTCTTTCTTCCTGGATGCAAAACCCTTGGTAATGAGATGTGCCACATAGAACTTTCTGACCACAGTGGCAATGTGGTGGTTGAAGGAGAGGTTGCTGTCAACATGTGTCCTAAGATCGCTTATAACGCCTCCAGTGTTCAGTGGGCTCCCATCAATGTGGTAATTAGTGGGAACTGAGTTTTTTCCAAATGATATAACGACACATTTTTGGCATTAAGCTTAAGGCCATGGTTTCAACACCAGTCATTGGTCTCAGTGAGGCCTTTCTGTAGAATGTCTACATCACTTGGGGAGTTAATAATGGCTTCCAGCTTGCAGTCATCTGTGAACTTGGTCAGCCAGAGTCCCTCTGTGATGGCCTGGACTTCTGAGAAGTAGATGCCAAACAGGAGAGGACCCAGGACTGATCCCGGTGGGACTCCATTCGTGACTGGCCAGCAGTCTGACTTGGAGTCCGCTACTTTCACACTGTGGGTTCTATCTTTAGCCAGTTTGCAACCCACCTAGTGATATAGGGGTTGATGCCTAGTTTGTTGCGTTTATCCATAATTCTGGAGTGGGGAATGGTATCAAAGGCCTTGGCCAGATCAAGGTAGGCTGTATGAACTACCTTGCCCTCATCCACAGCTCGGGTGACTTACTCAAAGAAGTCAACCAGGTTGAGCAGGCATGATCTACTTTTCACAAAACCAAATTGGGTGGGATCTAGAGATTCCCTATATCCTTGTTAATTAGGTCCATGATGATGTGGTCCATAGCCTTACATATCAGACTCATGAGGCTAATGGAGCGATAATTCCCAGAGTCTGTAGTTGCTCCCCCTTTATGGAGAGGGATGACTGTAGCAGTGTGCCATTCGGTAGGGAGAAAACCTGAGGTGAGGCTGTGATTGAACAGGGCACAGATGTGGTGCCAGTTCACTTTGTAGTTCATGTAGAACACATCCAGGGATATTGTCAGGTCCCATTGACGCTGTGTTCTTGGCCTTGGACAATGCAGCTTTAACTTGTGCTGCAGTAATGCTGGGTGCCTGGCATTCCTCCAGTATTGTAATTGGTCCTTTGGGGGGGGTAAAGTTGGCACTTAATCTGCCAGCCAGTAGTCGGCAATATCTGTTGACTCAGTATAAGAGGTACCCTTGTGCAGTCTCAGAGCAAACCTGGGTGTTGCCTTGGAGATTTTTGTTATAACTATTGAAGGCTTTGTGGCTGTTTTTAGTGTCTGCTGCAATTCTGCCTTCATAGCTGGCTTTAGAAATTTTGATGAGAGATCTCAACTTTTTGTTGAGGTTAATAAGGGAGCTTTTCCAGTCTTGGGACTTCACCTTATTCTACATCAGTTTCTTCCTTCTGTTGTAGAGTTTATTAATGGCAGGGGACCCCCAGATTGGCTTCCTTATTTTGGAGGAGAGCTTCTCGTTTCTGTTGGGTATGGCTAGTTCCATGCATTTATGTACGTGCTCGTACAGTGCATTGCTGTATGATTTGGCAGTCATGCATCTGTTTTCCATTGACATCAGTGCTGTGAAATTAGCCATTTCTTGTTTTAGGAGACCAAAGTCAGCATTGGAGAAGTTTTTCATGGTGGATACCTTTGCGAGGTGTGTGAGTGAGATGTGGATTTCCATGCTGATTAGTTTGTGGTCGCATTTAACCAGGGAGGAATTGACTATTGGTGTAGAGCAACAGTTGCCCATGTTAGTAATAACCAGGTCAAGGATGTTGCTTCCTCAAGTGGGGGTAAGAATGAGCTGGTCCAGTGCATTGGAATCAGTGAATTCCAGGACATGTTGGGCCAGTGTATTGGTGCATGAGTAGTTTTCCCAGTTGATGGAGGGGTAGTTGAAGTCATCTAGTTTGAGAGTGTTGGGTTGGAGCCTAATAGTTTCCAGAGAGCTTAGGAACGTGGAGTAAGAGTCTTTGGACATGGTTGGGGACCTATAGCAGGCTACTACCTGAATCGCTTTCTTACCCAGTGTTAGTTGTACCTGAAGTATCTCAGATGTGTTATGCTGGGCTACTAGTCTGGAGGTGTGCATATCCTTTATGAATATGGAGACACCACCACCTTTGGAGCTTCGGTCCATGTTCTGGGGCCGAAAGGTGTGGCATGAGTTATAGCATGGTAGTGCAGGGGTGCTTTCTGCTGCTTTAAATCAGGTCTCTGTTACATGTCGATGTTCTCCATTTTGAGGAGTGCTTCAAGCAAGTGCATCTTGAGATTTAGACTTCTAGCATTGAGCAGCATGACCCTCAGACTGCATTTATTCATAGCTTTTACAGTGGTTATTTGGTCTTTGGAACATCACCTAAAAAAGGCACTATAGGGGTAGCAAAAGCCTTAGCCAGTATCCGGAAACCCAGGGTTGACAGATGCAGGCCATCTCTGGCAAAGCATTGAGGTCTGTCAATCATGTCATCCCAAGTAGACAGATACTTGACCCCCTTAGAATGACACCAGAAACTTAGCCAATTGTTGAAGTCAATCATTTTCTGCTTGTACTGCAGTATCATTCTGGGCGACAGTAGGATGCTGCTCAGGGCTAGGGTCATACCTGCCTGGGCCACATAATCTGAGAGCTCCTCCATGTCTCTTTTCATGTAGTCCAGGGAGGTGAATCTCCGCTCAATCACACCCACATGGACAGTTACAGAGTCATACTTGTACTTGTTGTGAAGTGACCTGAGTGTGTGTGTTATGTGTCGGATTCGGGCACCTGATAGACAGCTGACTGATAGCTTCTCCTTATTCAACCTAGTGAGTGGGACATCAGTGTTCCTCACTATCGAGTCACCTATGATTAGTGTATTGGGCAAGCTGTTTTGCCTTAGGGGTTTAGGTTGAGGGGTACACTGTGTGGGTCAGCTATGTGTCTTGTGGCTTGTGCTTTGTTGTGGTGGTTGAGTGTATTTCTGCCTTGGAGGTTTCCTCTGTTTTGGTAGATTTCTATTGAGATCCTCCGTGAAGGCTGGTGCGTGGTTTGTGTTTTTATGTGAGAGCTGTGATGGTGGGTTTTCTGGAGGGCTATGTGTTGCATGTGGTGTGGTGCAGATGTTGACCTTCAACTCTTGACCAGCTATTCCGGTCTTGGCTTGAGAGTGGAAGGCTTCCAATTTGGATATATAATTGCATCTCTCACAAGTCTGAGTGTTAGGAGGTAAGAGGAGAGGGTTGTCTGTGTACATGAGGCAGTTGCTACACTGCCTCAGAATGCCCGAGGTTACCAGGTTAATAGAAGAAAGCACAGGGAACTGACCTTTAGACATGCCAGGAGGGATGGTCATTATTACTAAGTACTGGAGCTGTTTCCTTATATATTCCTTTTACAGGAAAAATGTCACTCAAGATGGCTGAGTCTGTACAGACCACTGCCAAACACTTGAGGGAAAACCAACACGTAGACCCTGAAAATTTAAGCATGAAGTATTTAGGCAGATATTCTGACGTTAGAAACAAATCAAGCAGTACTTACTGAAAACAAAGAATTAGCTTGTCAAGAATGATGAAAAGAGGGAAGTTGCAAGAATGGCTGTTGCCTGGCTACTACTAATGCTGATCTTAGCACAGCTTCACTCTGTTGGGATACAATACTCCTTTGCTTCTTTCACCAGCAGCAAAATGTTAGCACCAATCCCAAGAAGAGAAGCAGGCCATGGCCTGTTTGGTGATCCACAGTCTTGTCCCAGATGATGCAAGAGTCTGCAGGCCTGTAGCCTTTTTCATGTAGATGCCGCGAATATCAACAAAACCAGTCAGGTACATAGGGGTAACAGGGTAAGTATGAAACTAAATATGGAAAGAGGGTAGAATACTTAAAAGATATAAGGACAGTGTACGCAAGATTGTTGTCTACTTATATGACTAAAGAAATGTAATGCATTAAGAACATCAAAAAACATTTGGCTCTAAAGGTGAGGTATTATCACTGCAAGTTATTCAGTCTAAAAAAGATAAACAATTTGAACAGGCACACACATGCTTAGATATAACTTTAGAAGAAAATGCACTTAAGTGAGTATTTTCCTAGATCACACGTATTTATGCATAGGTTTGCAAACACATTTTATTTTTAACTAAAGCTGGTCACGTGTTATAACATATTGGGATATTTGCTCTGCAGTGCTGCCTGTCTACTATTCATTTTGTTACACAAACGTGTGTAATGATCAGAGATGGAGAAAATTACTCTGTGAAGTATAGTAGTGATGGAAACTAAAATACTTTTGTGGTAAAATAAACTAAAATGGAAAATTAAATATTGTTCAAGAAATGGAAGTTTGTACTTCAGCTTTTCACATAGTTAAACAAATATTGGGGAAGCACTTTCTTGTTGTATTTGATCAAGGTATTGTGCTAGTATAAACAAATATAACCAATTTTAAACACTGTTTTAAAGCAGTGCAGATTGATGGGTGTTTTAACAACCCTGCTTCTTAAAGCTGGCCTTCTGGGAGTTGGCTTAAGAGCTAGCTGAAATGTGACATTTGAAGGAATACTTGCATGAGTAAACTGAACGTTCAGTTCACAAAGAGACTGGATGCAGTGCTGAGAGCAGGAATAGACTGATTATAGTTTGTGGGGAGGCATGAAGACAGGTATAGATCTGCCTTTTTTTATGATGTTGCTCGTTGTGCACTGTATGCAAGTGATAAGACAAAGTATACACAATGTAGACCAATAGTCTGAAGACTTATTATGGCCTAGTTGCACTTTTGTGTTCAGGCAATACCTGCATTTAGCACCCACCAGTATGGATGTCAAACCCCTAATAGCCTGGCACCCCTTTCTCCTCCTAATCTCATTTTCACTACAATTAATGCATTTTTGTCAATCATGTCGAACTCTATACCATTACAAACCTAATGTCTTGTAATCAAGGGGCTGTCAACCTACCTATCCCTAATTTCATGATCAATATATTGCTATGCTACATTATTGTATGTGTTTAGGGGCTTAAAATAACCCCTTCCTTACTGACTGTATTCAGCATAATTAAGCCCAATGCATGTATTATGGCTCCTGGCACAACCAGTTACAATTACTGTTTTTAAATGACATCTTGCTAAGCACACAGTAGCCTTTCTTACCATGACATCAGGGAATTTAATACATTTAAATTCAATGAGGGAGACCACTACTGCAAAGGCATGCCACTTAAAACCAGTAATGAACAAGATAAATAAAAAGTGCATGACCACCATAGCTGAGAGCAATCAATTTAATAAAATAACCTCAAAACAAAAAGAAAGACAAAGGGTAAGCCCGTTCACGATATACAAATCGCTTCATCAGACGAAATAGTAACACAACCATGAAGCTAATATACTAATTAAAGCCCGACATCATTTCCTGCAAAAAGTCTTGCAATCAAACTTAAATATTTATAAAAATAAAAATACAATCATTAACCCTTCGAAACTGTAATTACTACTAAGACAACTATGAAATGCAAAGAAAATGTATATACAGAAAACTTTTCAAGACTGTTCACCAAGACCAAAATTAATGTGGGAGTGGCTGGGCTTTCAAAGCCGGTTTTAAAGAGACAGTTACGTTTAAGCCTGGAAATCTGTCCGCTTGCAGAGAAAGAATCCAGGCTTGTTCTCTCATCTCAGTTCTATTTCTAAGGTCCCCACCCCTAATATTAACTTCTAGAACCTCTAAGACTAAAACCTTGCAGCCATGATGACCACCTTCTCTTATAATATGTCGTGCTAAACATTCTTGTTCTTCCCATTCTTAATGTCACTATCATGTTCGAGTATCCGCTCCTTAAAGGAGCGATTGGTCTTTCCAACATAAAAAGTGTAACAGACCGTAGAATAAGATAAATAATTCAAATTTCAGGTGGTTCAATCAGCGTAAAACATGCATTCAATGGAGAAACCTAACATGGGAGGTTTAAACATCATGTCAGATTGTATAAGATTACAGGCACGACATCTCCGACAAGGATACATTCCTTGTCATTGGAACCTGGGTATATCCCTAGTGACCTCTTTCTTGTAACACAGCTGTCTCTTCAGATTGAAATTATTCCTAAAAGAAAACAATGGCGTATCTGTTATAACACCTCTCAGCTCCTCAGAGACTGCCAAGATCCTCCAGTGCTTCCTAATAATATCACAAAAAATGTTAACATCACTGGAGTAGGTAAGGGGGATGCTCACACATTGCTCAGATGAACGTGTTGAAATGCCATTACTTTGGGTGGTCTGGGATGAAAAGTACACTTTACCTCTACCTTCTGTCTCTGGGAGAACCTGAGTCATACAGACCTCAGTCTCCTTCTCAGCATAACCCCCTAGCTATAAAATCAGATTTAACTGTTGAAACACATTATGTAGCATGTTGTCATCGTTGCATAGCCTCATCACCCTTAAAAATTGACCCTTGAGTACATTCTTCGATGTATGACAAGGATGCGTACTTTTTTTATGTAGCAATGAATTATTTTTGCAGACTTTTCTAAAAAGAGAAGTATTAATCTGCCCCAGCTCTGTTTTACTAATCATGACATGAAGAAATGCTATCTCATTGCCAGAGACCACATGACTGAACGTAAGAAATGAAGTCGTAGAATGCAAATATGCAACAAATTCTGACAGCAGCTCTAGGGGGCCTACCCATGGTAGAAGGATGTCATTGACAAACCTTTTATAATATAAAATATACCGGCAGAACCTATTGTTATCTAAAACCCCCTCCAACTCCCATTGTGCTAGAGAAAGGTTGGCGTAGCTGTTGGCACAAGCTGTGCCCATAGCCACACCAACCTTCTGAAGATAGAAATTCTCCATAAACACAAACACATTATCAAGAATAATGTCAAGTAGAGTACATCAAAGTTCCACCTTTCCTCTCGAGAGGCCTTTCTTGCAGTGCAAATAAGTTCTTATGTTCTCAGTATCCCACCTATTGGGTATCACCATGAATAGAGATGCTACGTCTAGTGTCACAAAGTAAAAATTGTTCTCAAAAGCAAACGGAGACACCCGCTGATATAAATTCTCAAGTAGTGATTTAGTGTCTTTAAAGACTGTCTCAACCTTACCTAAGACCATTCGAAGAGTCTTATCCACATAGATCGACAAAGATTCTGTTAACCAGCCCTTGCTAGAGACAATTGGGTGCATTGGTGGATTAACCTGATCCTTATGGACCTTGGGTAACCCATATGACTGGATGTTCCACACTGAAATATTTAAAAAAACTCTTCTGTAATCATCCCTGTCATTAATAAATCAAAGACTAAAAACTCCACCCTATCAATAATCCCTGTAACTTGCTCTTTAGATATCTGTAAATATGTATCAGAGTCATCCAGTAAAACCTGCATTCTCTCATAGTAAAAATCCCTGTCCATCACATACCACCCCCCACACTTTGTCGGCTGGTCATATCTCAATAAAGGACAGGTCTTTCAGTTCTTGTAAAGCATTCTGTTCGGTTGTACTCAAATTAAAAAAGGAAGAAGCATGTTCTTCTGAAAAAAACACATCTAATCTCATGCTCGCTCACATCTAAAAACGTCTGAACACAAGGATAAAGTTTCGGGTAAATGTACTCAGTTTCTTAAAAATCATTCACAGCTGAAGTCCATTGAGGAAGCATAGAAGTAAGGTTAATATTCCTGGCAAACATGCTTAAATTCATTAAAACATCAGTCATGTCTGATCTCTGAGCTGGTACAAAAGACAACCCTTTGTTAAAGAGACTCTCTTGTGCGGGTTTCAAATGATGAGAGAATAGATTGACCACAAGTTCATTTACAGATTGTTTCTTGTTCTCATCCTCATAGTCTTTTCTTGCGATACACCCAACTGTCGAACACGCCTCCTCCTCGACTCCTGGATCTGCTCTTGCAATGATCCAAAGAGATCGGTAAGGGTTCAGATAGTGAAAAGGGAGCTGGTGAATGGCTGACAGGAGCTGCCATAACAACAAGTAACTTTACCACAGTCTCTGCAGTATTAGCAGTCATGTCAGAAGAAGCAGCTAATACACTATTCGGAATGGTGCTAGCAGCTCGCTCATCAAAAATTGTTTCAACATTATTGGTGGTATCGGTGGTCTCCCTAACAGTATTAAATTTATTCTCCTTGGGCAGGAAAAGACTGCCCCAGACTTAACAGCTCTTACTGTTTGTCTTTCTTTTTGTTTTGAGGTTAATTTATTAAATTGATTGCTCTCAGCTGTGGTGGTCATGCACTTTTTAATTTAATACATTTACTGGATAACTTAAGTGGACCTCTGTATAATTTAATATACATGTTGAATAACTAGGTCCGGACATTACAGGACAACTTGTGCTTACAACTGGAGATCACAAATGGGTGAGCAAAATGACATGCAAGGATCCATTTACATGATCTGCAAGGACAAGACAGACGTGTAAACATAGGATATTCCCCCATGAAAATCTAAATGCATGCTACAGCAGGAAAACATGGAATAACACTCAGCGGTGCTCAGACCTTATCTGGGTCAGCAGTGATACATGCTTGATGACATGTATAATATAAATAAAAACATACTCTTGTTTAGATAAATGCTTTTATCCCATCATTTATCATTGTCCATCATTAGAAGAAAATTTATATAGAAATCAAAACAACTACACCATCATGAAGCAAACTCTTAGAGTAATGCATCAAAATTAGAATGAAAAAAATAAATTTAAACAAAACACAAATAAATAAATAAATAAACTTAATACCAGAAGGTTACTGACAATAGTAGATAAAAAAAGACTAAAAGTTGCCACAGAACTATTGTAGACGACCATGCATGAGACAAACCATTCCTAAAAACCTAAGAGTGTGTGTGTGTGTGTGTGTGTGTGTGTGTGTGTGTGTGTGTACCTATGTTCTCTGATGCATGGGCTGGTAGATAGAACACTAGCATGGTCAGGTGTGACAACACACTGATCAGTTCACACACATGGTAATTAGGCACTAACAAGGTGTTTCTCTGTACAGTTTTATCTAGTATCTGAAGCAGATATTCTTGCTTTTGGGTTAATTGACTAACCTGGATTAACCATTTAGCTCAGGCAGAGAGTACCTCACTGAATCCCTCCTCCCACATTGTGATAAAGTATTAAGTAAGTAAATGAACAATTTGGCATATTACTATTTTATATATGTATTTATACTGACAAATGGTATTTATAATTGTACAATACCTGTATTTGCTTGGTTTCATCCTTCTAGTACTGAATCTGCTGACATATTGTTTCTGTGTGTAATTTGCACTTATTTGCTAATGCTGTTCTATTGTTATTAATGCAAGATCTTTGCTTGCTCAACAGCATCTGTCGAGAACATGCCAGTGTGAGTACCAGAGTGCAGACAAAAAAGCAGCCTTAAAATATTTATTAACAATAGCAAAAAAAGTGAAAACTGTACTACTTAATGGCTACCTCATCTTTAGGAAAAATTTACCCTGTCCGTAGAACAAGCCTATTTCCTTCACAAATCTAAAAGGAGCCATGGTGAATATTATTTGGGCATATGTATGTTTTAATGGGTCCCCTTTAGAAACCCAAAATCTAACTTACCCGAAATCCAAAAGATTGAGACAAAAATCCCAACATCCAGGAAGACCGACCATCCGGACAACTGACAAATCACTAATATAGCAATAACCCATGCCTGGGTGTGGGTAATGCTGGATTTACCCACAGTTGGTGTGGTTTGGTCACGAGGGCGAAGCCCGAGTGGCCAAACAAAGCCAACCGAGGGTAAATCCAGCATTACCCACACCCAGAAGTGGGTTATTGCTATTATACAATGACATTATTTAAGGAAAAAAAATTATTACTTTTCTTAAATAATGGCATTGTATAATGCCTCCTTGCTGCCCTTCCGCAGCAGTCTGGTATTCTGCGGCAGTTCTGATGTACTGCTCATGCCTACGCAGTACATCAGAGATGTGGGCAAAAGCAACGGAGAAAGCAAGATCTCCGTTGGTTTTTAAAAACTGTTTCGCTATGATAAATGAGTTTAACATAGCAAGGCAGCTTTAAACAAAGCAACAGAGAATATCCGCTGCTTTTTTAAAGCTGTCTGGCTATGTTAAACCCATTTAACATAGCGAGACAGTTTAGAAAAAAGCAACGGAGAAAGCAAGACCTCCGTTGCTTTTTAAAAACTGTTTTGCTATGTTAAATGAGTTTAACATAGCGAAACAGCTTTAAAAAAAGCAATAGAGAATCTCTATTGCGTTTTTAAAGCTGTCTCGCTATGTTAAACTTGTTTGACATAGCGAGACAGTGTGAAGCAATGGAAATCTTGCGTTCTCCGTTGCTGTAAAAAAAAGAGTTATAGTAATGGAAAAAGTCCGGGCGACAGTACCTTTTTCCATTACTATAACTCTGATTTACAACATGCACACTGACCAATCAGCGTGCACGTTTTTGAATATTTAATGGGGGTCGTTGTATAATGGTAAGTAACCACTTGGCGAGCATACTGACCTTTGCCCCTTACCTCCGCGGTTTCGGAGTTAGTATATTTAGTTAGGGTGTGTGGGGGTTTCAGCCCCCCACACGGGGGGGGTGGGCACAGCCTCCCACATGGGTGTGTGTTTTTGTGCTTTGGTGTTAGTGTGTTTGCGGGTTGGGCAATCTGTTCCTTACCATTAGTGTTTTGTTGGTTTTCTAGGTGGTCAGTCTTCCTGGATGTCGGGTTTTTCATCTCAGTCTTTTGGATTTCAGGTAAGTGGGATTTCGGGTTTATAAATGGGATCCGTTTCAACGGGGCAGTAGCCAATAAGCCTCTAGAACGCTATTAGGTAGCATGCTGTTACTGAACCTCTGAACCTTTTATTTCTTGTGTATTTTAGTTGCTGTAAGTAGTGCCTGCTGTCTGGAACCATGGTAGTATGTTTTAATGTCAATTTAAGTAGTTATTTTACATTTCTGTAGTTCACAATTGTTTGTGTTAATGAGGTTTAAAATATGTAGGTAGCTTAAAGGGTTGTTATGGTGATTGCGATAAAGGAAAATGGGTACTGTTTGTTCTGAATTCATTGCTGTATGCATTTTCAGCTTTTGGGGTACTGGAAGCTGAGTGATGTAGTTCAGGTGATATAGGGTGGAAGCTGTCAGATTAAGGATGGAAGAGGGCAGTGAGGTGGAGATCTGGATGGATGACCAGTGTGTGTGTGTGTGTGTGTGTGTGTGTGTGTGTGTGTGTGTGTGTGTGTGTGTGTGTGTGTGTGTGTGTGTGCATGTGTATGTGTGTCTGTATGTCTGTGTGTGCGAGTACTTGTGAGTGTGTGGGTGTGTGCGTAGATGTGTATGTGCGCATGTCCATTTGTGTGTACGTGTATGTCTATGTATATGTATATATATATATATATATATATATATATATATATATATATATATATATATATATGGGTCTATCTTGACCCACTGAAATTACGTTTCAACGAAACGTAATTAGGTGAGCTGTTTTTCGTGAAAGTGCATTTTTTCTGAAATGCACTTTCGCGAAAAGGCAACTAAGTGAACATCAATGGGGCTGTTGCTTAAATTGCGGCGCAGTGGGGATAAGGGAGTATTCCCTTTTCCCCATTGTAGTGCAATCTTAGAGTGAGAATATAAAAGTAGTGGGGAGTGGGTGGCATAGCCCTCCACATGGGGGTGCAGGGGGGCTTGTCCCTTGCATAAATATGGTTAGTTTTTTTTTTGTGGCTTTTCTTTTGTTTTCGTTTAATTTCTTTTTCGGGAAAGTGCATGTCGAAAAAAATGCACTTTCTCGAAAAACAGGTCGCCTAATTACGTTTCGTTGAAACGTAATTTTGATGGGTCAAAGTAGACCCATATATATATATATATATATATATATATATATATATATATATATATATATCTGTAGTAAAAAACTGAACTAAAAACAAAGAAAGACCTATATTTAAACAATAAAAAATTTTTCTCGCTAGGCAAAAGCTAAAGCATATTTTAGATCCTTATTTCTAATGGCCACACAATGTTCCTTAACATGGCTAGACAGCTTTCTAGAAGTCTTGTCAACATAAAAATAAGAACAGTATGAACAAACTGCTGCATGTTGATGTTGTGTGGATGTGTTGTAAGTAGAGTTTGTAAGCTAGACGAACAGTAAGAGAAAAATTGCCCTATAATGTAAGGTTTTTATAATTCTGAATAGTTTGTGCTTTTTTTTGTTATTGAAAATTCTAATGCGTGTTTTGAAGTTTTGAAATTAAAATAATAATGGTGTATTTAAAAAGACTTTGTAATTCATTCAACAGTTTGCAAGAAGCCTCCAATTGCCTTAAATGCTATTTTTTTTGTTAAATGTGTTGCCTTCCATGTATGTATTTCCCCATCTATTTTTATTACATTGCCTTCACACAGTACAGATTTAGTGTACCATCATTGCATGCAGTGTGAGGAATGCATGCCATTTGAAAGATCACATCAGTGTTTTACTTCAGTGTAGCACTCGTTATTACCTTCACCATTTAAAACTGGCATTTTACTTCAGTGTAGCACTCGCTACCACCATCACCATTTAAAACTGGCATTTTACTTCAGTGTAGCACTCGCTACCACCATCACCATTTAAAACTGGCATTTTACTTCAGTGTAGCACTCGCTACTGCCATCACCATTTAAAACTGGCATTTTACTTCAGTGTAGCACTCTACCACCATCATCATTTAAAACTGGCATTTTACTTCAGTGTAGCACTCGCTACCACCATCATCATTTAAAACTGGCATTTTACTTCAGTGTAGCACTCTCTACCACCATCATCATTTAAAACTGGCATTTTACTTCAGTGTAGCACTCGCTACCACCATCATCAATTAAAAGTGACATTTTACTACCACCATCACCATTTAAAACTGGCATTTTACTTCAGTGTAGCACTTGCTACCACCATCACCATTTAAAACTGACATTTTACTTCAGTGCACCATCATCATTTAAAACTGGCATTTTACTTCAGTGTAGCACTCGCTACCACCATCATCATTTAAAACTGGCATTTTACTTCAGTGTAGCACTCGCTACCACCATCATCATTTAAAACTGGGATTTACCACCATCATCATTTAAAACTGGCATTTTACTTCACCACCATCATCATTTAAAACTGACAATCACCATTTAAAACTTACTTCAGTGTAGCACCGCTACCACCATCATCATTTAAAACTGGCATTTTACTCTGCCACCATCATCATTTAAAACTGGCATTTTACTTCGGTGTTGCACTCTCTACCGCCATCATCATTTAAAACATGGCATTTTACTTCGGTGTAGCACTCTCTACCACCATCATCATTTAAAACTGGCATTTTACTTCAGTGTCTACCACCATCATCATTTAAAACTGATTTTACTTCAGTGTAGCACCACCATCACCATTTAAAACTGACATTTTACTTCAGTGTTACTACCATCACCATTTAAAACTGGCATTTTACTTCAGTGTAGCACACCACCATCACCATTTAAAACTGGCATTTTACTACCACCATTACCATTTAAAACTGACATTTTGCCATCACCATTTAAAACTGGCATTTTTCAGTGTAGCACTCGCTACCACCATCATCATTTAAAACTGGCATTTTACTTCGGTGTAGCACTCTCTACCACCATCATCATTTAAAACTGGCATTTTACTTCAGTGTAGCACTCGCTACCACCATCATCATTTAAAACTGGCATTTTACTTCGGTGTAGCACTCTCTACCACAATCATCATTTAAAACTGGCATTTTACTTCAGTGTAGCACTCTCTACCACCATTTAAAACTGACATTTTACTTTAGTGTAGCACTCGCTACTGCCATCACCATTTAAAACTGGCATTTTACTTCAGTGTAGCACTCGCTACCACCATCATCATTTAAAACTGGCATTTTAACCACAATCATCATTTAAACTGGCATTTTCTACCACAATCATCATTTAAAACTGGCATTTTACTTCAGTGTAGCACTTGCTACCACCATCATCATTTAAAACTGGCATTTTCTACCACCATCATCATTTAAAATCACCATCATCAATTAAAAGTGACATTTTACCATCACCATTTAAAACTGGCATTTCTACCACCATCACCATTTAAAACTGGCATTTTATACCACTATCATCATTTAAAACTGGCATTTCACCATCATCATTTAAAACTGGCATTTTACATCATCATTTAAAACTGGCATTTTACTTCAGTGTAGCACTTGCTACCACCATCATCATTTAAAACTGGCATTTTACTTCAGTGTAGCACTTGCTACCACCATCATCATTTAAAACTGGTCACCATCATCAATTAAAAGTGACATTTTACTTCATCACCATTTAAAACTGGCATTTTACCACCATCACATTTAAAACTGGCATTTTACCACCATCATCATTTAAAACTGGCATTTTACTCTACCACCATCATCATTTAAAACTGGCATTTTACACCACCATCATCATTTAATACTGGCATTTTACCCACCATCATCATTTAAAACTGGCATTTTTATCATTTAAAAATGCATTTTAGTTCATTGCAGCACTCGCCACCATCACCATTTAAAACTTTCCTTCGATTTTCCTAATTGAGGGATGTCACCATAGTGTGTTAAAATGTCTATGTATTTCTTTAGATTTTAATTGTGTGATTATTAACATCATAAGAAAAATGTGCGGGTTGTAAACACAGCCTAGTTGCAGAACTATTCTGAGTTGGTGTTGTGCTACAGTTAAGGTTTAGTGTTATCTAAGTATAGTAATCCATTGTTGTGAAGGTGATACATTTGCCCTTGTGATTCACATTTGACATTTGGAAATCGGTGTTCCCACAGGCAGTGATTACGCACTAGTGGTATATTGTTTCAGCATTAGTTAAGTTAGCACTGCACCGACATTCTGTAAAGCAGAAGACACCCTTCTATCTCTTCGAGGAGCGGACTGTGATGCTTAGTGTAATATGGTACAGCTACATTTCCCTTCTCTATGTAGGGATCTTTAAGGATTTGTACTACAAGTGGTTGCAAAACTGCAGAAGTGCAATTAGAATATGGAGTGTTCTATTACAGTACATTAAGTAAGGTAATTAGGAGAGTGTGTTGAGTAGATGGAAAGAGTACTTTGAAGGGCTGATGAATGAAGAGAATGAGAGAGAGAGAAGGTTGAATGATGTGAGGATAGTGAATCAGGAAGTGAAGCAGATTAGCAAGGAGGAAGTAAGGACAGCTATGAAGAGGATGAAGAATGGAAAGGCTGTTGGCCCAGATGAGATACCAGTGGAAGCATGGATGTGCTTAGGAGAAATGGCAGTGGAATTTTTAACCAGATTGTTTAATGAAATTTTGGAAAGTCAGAGGATACCTGAGGAGTGGAGAAAAAGTGTTTTGGTACCTATCTTTAAGAATAAGGGTGATGTGCAGAGCTGCAGTAACTACAGAGGGATAAAATTGATCAGTTACAGCTTGAAGTTATGGGAAAGAGTAGTGGAAGCTAGGTTAAGAAGGGAGGTGATGATTAGTGATCAGCAGTATGGCTTCATGCCAGGAAAGAGCACTACAGATGAATTATTTGCTCTGAGAGTGTTGTTGGAGAAATACAGAGAAGGTCAGAAGGAGTTGCACTGTGTCTTTGTGGACTTAGAGAAAGCATATGACGGGGTGCCTAGAGAGGAGTTGTGGTATTGTATGAGGAAGTCGGGAGTGGCAGAGAAGTATGTAAGAGTGGTACAGGATATGTACAAGGGTAGTGTGACATTGGTGAGGACTGCGGTGGGAGTGACAGATATGTTTAAGGTGGAGGTGGGATTACATCAAGGATCAGCTCTGAACCTATTCTTATTTTCAGTGGTGATGGACAGGTTGACAGATGAGATTAGACAGGAGGCCCCGTGGACTATGATGTTTGCAGATGACATTGTGATATGTAGTGAGAGTAGGGACCAGGTTGAGGAGACCCTGGAGAGGTGGAGATATGCTTTAGAGAGGAGAGGAATGAAGGTCAGCAGGGCTAAAACAGAATATATGTGTGTAAATGAGAGGGAGGGTAGAGGAATGGTGAGGATGCAGGGTGTAGAGTTGGTAAAGGTGGATGAGTTTAAGTACTTGGGATCAACAGTTCAGAGTAATGGTGAGTGTGGAAGAGAGGTGAAGAAGAGAGTACAGGCAGGGTGGAATGGGTGGAGAAGAGTGTCAGGAGTGATTTGTGACAGACGGGTACCAATAAGAGTGAAAGGGAAGGTCTACAAGAGGGTAGTGAGACCAGCTATGTTATATGGGTTGGAGACGGTAGCATTGTCGAAAAGGCAGGAGTCAGAGCTGGATGTGGCAGAGTTAAAGATGTTAAGATTTGCACTGGGTGTGACTAGGATGGACAGGATTAAGAATCAGTATATTAGAGGGTCAGCTCAGGTTGGACAGTTTGAAGACAAAGCAAGAGAGGCGAGATTGCGTTGGTTTGGACATGTGCTGAGGAGGGATGCTGGGTATATTGGGAAAAGGATGCTAAGGATGGAGCTGCCAGGTAAGAGGAAAAGAGGAAGGCCTAAGATGAGGTTTATGGATGTGGTGAGAGAGGACATGCAGGCGGTTGGTGTGAAAGAGCATGATGCAGAGGACAGGAAGAAATGGAAACAGATGATCCGCTGTGGTGACCCCTAATGGGAACAGCCGAAAGATGATGATGATGATGATGATGATGATGATGAAGTAAGGTAATTGTTTTTGTCCACATTGGATATTTATAAACTTTGTAATATAGGACATTAAAAAATCCATTATAGAGAATGGGAACATAAGACATTTTAGGTACTTTTTCAAACTGAAATTAATAGCTGTAAGGAAGAAATGGTGGTATTTTTAAAGTACTGGATGTAAATTCATGCATTACAAAAAAATCTAAAAAGCAGTTTTCAAACCTGTACTTTTAAGGAAGATTAATTAACAAAAACTTGGTTTAGATGTATCCATAGATTGAAATAGGAATATATACACTTTTTTTTGAAGGCAATGCCTTGAAAATCAGTCTGAGATACTGTTTTCAAAATGGCAGTAATATGACCAGTTTTATTAGTAAATGACATGTGCTCTTTAAATGCGATGTTTTGAATTTTTATGATGAAGTAAGAAATTTGCCATGTTTTTTATAAAAGTTGCTGAAACTATTCAACAGTGAGTTAGTCTCATTTAGAACATGAATCTTTTATCCTTACTCAGTGCTGTATCTTACACCTTTTTTGATGTTCTCAGAAGTAGCTGTTTCAGAGCTATACTACTGTAGTAACCCATTGGCAGCTGCAGGTTTATTGGGAAGTCTGATAGCAATGTTTGCCTTCTGGTTCCTCAGACAGGGTATAATGGAAGGTTTTTTTTTTTTTTTTTTTTGTAAATCAGAAATTTGCAGGCTATATAGATATAATACCTCATTATACAACACATTATATACTACAGCAGTGTAGCAATGCATTCTGAATAATACTTCAGAGGAGTGAATAATTTCATTTCAAAGCTACTGATTTTGTGCTAGAAAGTGGTATAAGGTTACCATTCATTTCATTGATCCTGCTTTGGTCAAAAGTCAGATTGCAGCATTGTGTTGAATTTTCTTTCCTTCAAATACTGCCAGTGCAGATTGATGGGTTTTATCACTATAGGTGAATGGATGTGTTCTCTTCACTTACAGTAATAATTTGCATGCAGTGTGTGTTTTTTTCTGAGATTGCCAGGCAGTGAGGTAAGGGAATTTGTCCTTTTCCACAATGTTGTGCTAACTTGGAGTTGGTATATTTAAAGCAGCAGGGGGAGTGGGTGCAGAGGAGCTTGTTACCCCCCTGCAAAAATGCTGTCTTAGGAATTATTAGCTAAGTTAGTTTTAGGGTTTTATACTTTGATATATCAGTTTTTGATTCAGTATTCATCAAAGAAGTGATACAGATCTGAAACTGAAAATGGCACTATGGTAAAAACCTGTGTGAGTAAAGTACTCCAGTGAAAATCATGTGAGACAGAGAAATATCAGTTTGAAAACTGTGTATCACAGATGGAAATGCTGCAATGAAAATGACCTGTGTGTGAGAGATAAAAAGATAGAGAGAGGCAGTTACAAATGTGTGAGTGAACTAATGCAATGGAAATAATGTGAGCTAGAGTGAAGTAATAAAGTGAGAACCATTTTGTGAGCCACAATGAAGTAATACAGTGAGAACCATGTTGTGAGCCACAGTGAGAACCATGCTGTAAGCCTGAGTGAAATAATCCAGTGAGAATCATGTTGTGAGCTAGAGTGAAGTAATACAGTCAGAAAGTAATATGGTGAGAACCGTGTTGTGAGCTACAGTGAGGTAATATGGTGAGGAAGTAACACAGTGAGAACCATGTTGTGAGCCAGAGTGAAGTAATACAGTGAGAACCATGTTGTGAACTAGAGTGAATTTATGCAGTGAGAACCATGTTGTGAGCTAGAGTGATGTAAAACAATGAGAACCATTTTGTGAGCTAGAGTGAAGTAATACAGTGAGAACATTTTGGGAGCTAGAGTAGAGTAATACGGTGAGAACCATTTTGTGAGCTACAGTGTAATAATACAATGAGAACTATGTTGTAAGCTAGAGTGAACTAATATAGTGAAAAAGTAATATGGTAAAACCTTGCTGTGAGCCAGAGTGAAGTAATCTGGTGAGAAACATGCTTTGAGCTAGAGTGATGTAATACACTTTGAAGCATGTTATGAGCTAGAGTGAAGTACTATGAGGAGAACCATGGTGTAGGTTAGAGTGAAGTAATGTAGTGAGAACCATGTGACTCATAAGACTCCACAGGTAAACACATAGGAAGAAGAGTAAAAGTATGTGGCCAAAATTTGGTTACCAAAGTAATACTTTTATGAGACAGGGTTAGAGATTACTAGGAACATTATATGAAAGACAGTGAGACATTACAAAAAAATGTAGTTGCGAGTTAGAAAGGCACTATGTGGACAACTGTGAAAAGTGTGTAGCAGAGATAAGTATCACAGTCTTACTGATGTCAGACAGTGTGAAGCTCTACATGGAAAAGAGCATAAAACCAAGTCAACACATTGATATGAAACAGTATACTGTGTTTCTTTGCATGTGACATGAAACAGTATACTGTGTTTCTTTGCATGTGACATGAAACAGTATACTGTGTTTCTTTGCATGTAACATGAAACAGTATACTGTGTTTCTTTGCATGTGACATGAAACAGTATACTGTGTTTCTTTGCATCAACGTTCACGTTTCACCTTTGGGGAGGACCATCCTAGCAGTGCATTTTATTTCATCTGTGGGGTATGTTGCTACTTAAGTCATATAGGATTGGTCTACTTATCCTCCAGGGGTCTCTTATTTAAAGATGGGGTGTGTACCCGAACCAATTTATGGCTCTGCCTTTATGACTTAAGCAAACTGAATGCTCTAGATTTCAAAAAAATGTGAAGAGAAGTCATATTACCTAAGGAAAAAATCTTTGGCAGAACTTTGTATCATGGTATTTCATGAAAATAAACAGTAAGCCAGGTTACTCTGAAATAGCTGAAATCTTTAAGTGACACAGATGTATGGAGAGATTACATGTAAAAGGCAGGACACACATTTTATTTTGCTGCTGATTTCTCCAGCAAGAATATCCCAATAATCCTATTTTAAACAGAATATCACATTGTGGTCCTTATATATTTCTGTAGAACACACCAGCATGTTGTGTTTATTAAATACCTGTTAGATACTGTCTGCCTACCTTCCAGTTTACTCGTAGAGGCAGGAATTATGTTCCAGAATAATGTTTCACTTTTAGGAGTTATTACTTGACCAGTAGCTATAAGACACTGTTGTGAAAGTCAGTATATTTTGCATCTATGTTGGAGGGACCATGGCCATCAGTTGTATCTGGAATGTGACTCGTCACAGCAGTAGCACACTTACGTGTGGCTGGTGGTACATATTTTCATAAAGGAAAGTGAATCTAAGGATAGTATAGAAGGTTGTTTTAATTGCAGTGTGTGCAGTATCTTGCTGCACAAGATCTTGCCAGCAGGCAGTGTGCACTTCATGGAAGACAGCTAAGGGCAGGGCTCATCTGAAGGTTAGAGTGAGGGTCGTGTGGCACAGTTGGATCATGTGCTTGTTGTCATAATCTTGTTGAGCGGTGTTGCCACTTACTGTAGTAGTTACCATTTTGTTTCTTTCTGTTTTTTGCAGACGGTGCACCTCTTAGTGAACTTTCTTGGGGCTCCTCTCTTGCTGTGGTGGCAGTTTCTTTCTCTGGGCTTTTCACATTCATTTTCCTGATGTTGGCTTGCCTGTGCTGCAAGAAGGGAGATATTGGCTTTAAGGTAAGAATCACAGTAATGTGCTTTTAACTCTGACAGCTCTTAGAAATTATTTTTGTGGTAACCAGTCTCTGTGGCACTGTCATATGAACCAAGCATAATCAAAGGTTTTGTGGGTCATCCTTGTAAAATCCCAGTATGAACTAGGCATCTGGAGTTTCATAATGCAAGATTTGCATTGTGTACACACATCATGATAAGCTGGCTAGATCAGGCATAGAAATAAGGAGATCCAGGTTCAAGTTCCAACAGAGCCACTTTATGTTTGTAGGCCCTATAAAAATCTGTTGAACTTTCAACCCATCTGCTTGTAGACACGGTGAAACAATCGCAAAAAAGAGACATGCAGTATTTAGGGTGCCTGCCAACAGGAGTAGGAATTTAGAATGCGTAGTTTATCTCTTTACTAGTCATACTGGTTATCCTCTGACAGTACTCAGGAGTATACCTTCAGAAGCTAACATTGCTGTTTCTGCATATTGCTGTCTGGACTGAAAGATTTTTTTGATTTGACCACTGACCATGTGTCTGTGTTCTCCGCTTCAGGAGGGCTAGAAGGGCCACAATCAACAGAGATGCTTCAACACAGCAGCAAATCAGTTTGGTGCTTGGGATGCCACACCCATTTTGTGTCTCCTTTGACTCATCCCAAAATCATCTGCTTGCCCTGCCAGCAACTCTGTGCTGGAATCACCTCAGTTCCATACATTCCTACCTCACCCACCAACCCATTCTCCCATTTAAGTACAAAGCAGAAGCCATGATTCATGACTTAACTCTGTACTTGGCCATATGCTGTTAAAAGAGAATATATTAAATGCTATACTGTATTTGTATTCATGTTGGCTGCCCGAAAATTTAATAACATTTTTGGTTGTAAAGAAAAAAATTCCTCCTACACCAATTCCACTGTTGCCAACTAGCTGTATGCCTATGGTCCAAATGAGTCCAGTACTAAACATGTTTCAGATCACTGCAGTTTTCTCTAAAAAGGAATGCAAACAATGCCTTTCTGTGTGGCACAGTCCTAATATCCTGGTATGTATCCCAGCTCAAAACTGGTGAGCCATCTCCCGTCCTTATGATGCTACTCACCAAAGAGATATCACACACAAATATTCATTTTTTGCCATGCTTCATTACCCATGATCAGTTTCTCCTTCCTTTTCTCTACCCTGCCCCATGCTGTGCTACTCTGAAAATACTGAATTGGGTTTATATACTACAAGCTTACAGATTAGCAATAGACATATTAATATTTAAGCTTATTGGTACATCTAAATTTATGTTCCCCATTAAGTCACACATTTTCCACAGCCACTGCTATAGGTCTCTCTGATACTGTTCCCTCTTTATGGAGAAATTGTCAGATCCTTCTAGAGCCATAACTATTGCAGAGTGAAAGGGGTGCCTGCCCCTGCACAAGCTTGTAAGGATGCAATTGACTGTAGCTGAAGGAGTGCGAGAGAGGTACCGGCACTCATTTAAGAAGCTCACATGAGATTGTGGCTCCTTAAATTAACATACTTATCAGGTTATGGTGCTGATAACTCCAGGTTACGGTGCTGATAACTCTTGCAAAGTCCTTACATATGCTCTTTGCCACATGTCCATAAGTTTATTTATTTATTTTGGTCCTCCACTTCAGGAAGACTATTTGAAGGAATGTCAGTCTAGGAAATGCCCAGGGCTCTAGGTGACCATAATATGGTTCTGGGTGATAGGATTCAAAGGAGCTTCAGGGAAAGTTAGTCTCAGGACCATCAACTTCTTGTTAGTATCCACTCTTCAGTTATACCCTCTTTCTCAATGTGGGTGAATGCAGTTAGTCCCAGATTAAATTTGAAATCTTGTCATCCAGTTTCTGTTTGAAGGATGAGAATGTTTTATACTGTTTTACCTGCAGTGGTAGTTTCTTCCAGAGATGGCAGAAGTAATGAGTCAGTCTCTTCATCTTGATGTTCTTCGTATTTCACTGTTGCAGTCATCACATTTGGGTTATCTGCTTGCAGTAGCCCTCAGTTGGCCTGATTATTAAAGTCTTGGGTCCTGCGTCGGTTGCTGTCTCTTCTTCCATGACATGAGGTAGTCAGGGGTATAAAGCATGAAACTGACACCATTACACCAGTCTTTCTTGCTGTGCGGTGCCGGAAGCAGAAGCAGTTTGCAAGTGCCAGTCGGCCGACTCCTGAAATTTTCGTTCTCGAGTTTCAGAACCGAAGTCTTCAACTAAAGCTAAGTACCCTGTTGGGGAAACTTTTTCTTGCTCTAAACCGATGTCAGTAAAAGTTAATAATTGCATTACTTGTGGAAAGCAAATACCTCATAAAGATTTTAATTTGTACTGTATTCCTTGCCTAGGCCCTGACCACGACATAGCTCGCTGTCTGTTTTGTGCTTTATTTAAACAACAAACTATTCATTGTCGGTATATTTACGCTTCTAAATATTTTGGTACTCAGTTCAATTATCCAGATATGTCTTTGGTAAGCCATCCGACTACCGACATTCTGAAAAAAATGCAAAGATAAAGACAGAGACAGGCCGCCTAGGTCCAAAGCTGCAGATGAAGCTTCTCCTAAGCTAGTTGCCAGTTCGCCGGTACTCAGTGAGGTACTTTCCCAGCCCCTGATACTCGCTACTTCAGATTTTCAGGCCTCTACTGAGACTCTTTCGAAGTCCAGTATGCCACGAGATGCTTCAACTGTGGAGCCTTTGGATGTCTCTACCTCGGATTGGTCCGGAGCCGCTGTGCAGGCACCGGCTTCTGAGGGTGTATTCAGGCCTACTGACTTGCATATTAAACTGATGCCATCTTCTTCTTCAAGGCCTAAAACTCGAACCATGCCTAGAAAACCGACGTCCAAACCACATGGTCAGGCCTCTATATGCCTAAAAACAAATGATAAGAATGGATGAAGACCTTATTACTTTAATCAGGGGAAGCCAACCTTCCGCCTCTAAGAGACCTAGGACTGAATTTGCTTACGATACTTCTGATCAGGATTCTGACATTTCTGTTTCCTCTGATGACCAGGATTTACCCTTATCTACCTATGAGGATTCTGATGCAGAGGACTCTATTCCCTCTGCTTCCTCTCCAGAGGATTACTCTTTTGGTGAAACCTTGCATACTCTTAGGGAGCATTTTCGCTGGGAAAGCCAGGATTACTCTGATTCTAAAAAGAAGCTTAGGGATTTCTTACTCCTGCCCCAGCACAGGCCTTTAGCTATTCCCCTGTACTAGACATTATTGATGATGCCTTTTCGGAATCTAGCTTGGCCCCTGACTCTTTACCTCCTGCTCCCAGAAAATCTGACAGATATTACAGGGTTCCTGACTCTCACAAGTTCCTTTTTAAAAATCCTACTGTGGATCCTGAGACTATTTCACAGGCACCCAAGGGCATTAAGGCTACTACTGCCAAAAATCCTACCCCCTCTGATAGAGATTCTAGGGTGCTGGATAGATGGGGTAAGAAGTTATACACTTCTGCAGTCTTGGGTATTAGGGCCTTAAATTGCCAGTTTCATATGTTAAAGTATCAACAGCATATTATTGGATTGCTTAAACAGGAAATTATGTTGATTCCTGACTGTGCTGAAAATAAGGGTTTACAGGATTTCATTCATTCTGCTGAATAAGTTGGAAAACATACTTTGCAATGTGGTTTTGATTCACTAGAGGCATCTTGCAGGGCTGCTGTCACTGGGTCTGTACTTAGAAGGCATGCTTGGCTTAAGGAGCAATCTTTGCCAGATCATGTTGAAGCTAAATTGCTGGATGCTCCCTTAAATCAGGAATGCCTGATTGGCAACAAAGCAGAAGAAGTACTTAAAAGATGGAGGAAAAAGCTAAATCTATGCAAACTGTTAAAGATTTCCTACAAGTACAGCCTCCAAGATTTAGTAGGCATTGGTCCTCTAAGAGTTGGTCCTTTTCTGCCTCTTCCAGGCCTTCTCAGTCCAAACCTAGAACCAGCAGAACACCCAGGCTTCAGTCCCAGGGAACGCACAGGACTAAGCAGTGGGGGGCTCCCACTTCCAAATCAGGGAGTAGTAAGACTCCCCTTTATGGTAAACTGTCTCATTGACTTAACTTTAAAACCTCCAAGCCCTTCTCAACTGACTGCTCCTTTATAGGGAAAGATTGCTCTGCAGGCAAAAAACTGGGAACTCATTACCCAGGACAAACGGGTTTTAAATGTAGATTCCCAAGGATACAGATTTCACTTCCACACATTACCAACTCCCAAACGGTTGGCCAGATCTATTCCCAAATTAGTGGGCAGAGGCTCAAAAGCAAGTACTGTCTCTCTTAAGCATAAGGGCTATTCAAACTGTACCAGAAGAGGAAAAGGGACAAGGTTTCTACTCAAGATGTTTCCTGGTACCCAGAAAAGACAACTCATGGCGTCCTATCCTGGACCTTTCTATCCTAAACACCTTTTTGGTGATCCCAAAATTCAAGATGCTAACCCTTCACCAGTTGCTTCCTATGCTAGGCAAGGATGCCTGGTTGGCAACACTGGATCTAAAGGAAGCCTACCTGCATATCCCAATCAGGGAGTCTTGCAGAAGATACCTACACTTCAAAGCAGGCTACATGCATTATCAGTTCTCTGCACTGCCCTATGGCTTATCTACTGCGCCCAGGGTATCACAAAGTGCCTAGCTCCAGTCATTGCTTTTTGCAGGCAAAGAAATATTCAAATATACCCATACCTGGACGATTGTCTAATTCAGGCAGAAAGGCAGGACATACTTTTGAATCATCTGGCATTTGTACAAAAGGTGCTAACTTGTCTGGGGTACACCATAAATGAAAAGAAATCACATCTGGTACCCTGCCAACAAATTACATTCCTGGGAGCAGGCTTCAACACAACTTCCCAGATGGCTTTCCTCACGCCAGTGAAACAAATTAATTTGACAACTTACTTCAAACTAATGGCCACAAAAACCCTGCTATCTGCAAGGCAAATACTGCAGGCCTTGCGATTCATGGCCTCCTGCATTCTCCTAATTCCATATGCAAGACTGCATATGAGGAATCTAATATGGTATCTAACAAGCCTATGGTGTCAGCATTCTCAGGATCTTGAAGCAATGATTCCTATCATACCTTGCCTACAGTTACAGTTCCTTTGGTGGGCAGACTGCCACCAAAACAAGGGACTACCATTCACTCTACCCCCTGCCACCCAAACCCTAACAACAGATGCATCAGACTATGCATGGGGGGCTCACCTGGCAGGGAAGTGCATTCAGGGCAAATGGAACCCAAGTCAAATGCACCGGCATATCAATCAAAAAGAAGTGTTAGCTGTACAGAATGCTCTGACAGCCTTCAAGGACCACATTCTTCCAGGACAATTAATGGTAAAGACGGACAACACCACTGATGTTCATCGTGCATACAGCTGCAGTCATCACACTTGGGTTATCCTGCCGTCAGGCGGGTCCTCGGTCGGCCGAATTCCAAAGTCTAGGTCCGGCATCGGTTGTCGTCGCTTTTTCCCTGACGTCAGTGTGGCAGGGGTATAAAAGAGGCAGCCAACGCCATTTTCTTCAGTCTTTCTTGCCGCGCGGTGCCCGAAGCAGAAGCAGTTCGCAAGTGCCGGTCGGCCAGCTCCTGAGATTTACGAACAGTATTTCAGCCGAAGTCTTCTTTAAAGCTAAGTACCCCATTGGGGAAACTTTTCTTGCCTCAGACCGATGTCAGACAAAGTTAATAATTACATTTCTTGTGGGAAGCAAATACCGCATAAGGATTTTCACTCTTACTGTATACCTTGCTTAGGGCCAGACCACAACGTCTCGGCCTGCCGTTTTTGTGCTAGGTTTAACAAGCGCACTATTAAGCGCCGGGTGGAGTTCGCCCTTCATTATTTTGGCAAAAAATGTAATTATATCATGTCGTCGGATGCACCGACGCCAGTTTTAGGCAAAAAACGCAAGGATAAGGATAGACATCCGAGGCCTGCACCGAGTACTGAGATCACGCTTAGGCCGACTACCGGTTCTCCAGTTCTCAGCGAGGCGCCTACGCAGTCCCTGACTACCGATGAAACTATTTTACCGGTGACTTCAGTACCTGAGGCCGCAGGATCCTCGGTCACCATTCCCACTGCAGATACCGACGCCACTATTGGCGGGGAAACCGAAATTTTAGCGAGGCCTGCCATTTCTGAAGGCGTTTTCAGGCCTACCACCTCCTCTATTAAATCATTCACTAAGTCTAAAGCTGCAATGAAAATTAAAAAACAAGGGCCTCAGACCCCCTCTCAAGGCCCCATGCCTAAAAAACAGATGCTTAAAATGGCTGAGGATTTGATTACTCTCATCAGGGGTTCTCAACCCCCCTCAGACAAAAGACCCAGGTTGGAGGAAGACTACCCTTCCTCAGACCAGGCTTCTATTACTTCAGACCATTCTGAGGACCAGGATTACACCTATTCCCCATTTGAAGACTCTGATGCTGAAGAGTCTATTCCCTTGGTCTCCCCCCCCCTGAGGACTTCTCTTTTGGGAAAACCCTGCATACATTGAGAGAGCACTTCCACTGGGAAGGCCAAGATTACTCAGATTCCAAGAAAAGGCTCAGGGAATTTCTACTACTTCCCCAGCATAGGCCCCTGGCTATCCCTCCTGTCTTAGATGTTTTGGATGATGTGTACGCAGAAGCCAGTCTTAATCCAGACTCATTACCTCCAGCCCCTGTTAAACCAGACAGATATTACCGGGTTCCTGATTCTCACCAGTTCCTTTATAAAAGCCATACTGCTGACCCAGAAACAATTTCGCAGGGCCTCAAGGGGATTAAGGCCTCTACTGCTAAAAACCCTTTGCCTTCAGAGAGAGATTCTAGAGCATTAGAAAGGTGGGGGAAAAAGTTGTATACATCAGCCACTTTAACCACGAGGGCATTAAACTGTCAATTTCATATGTTAAAATACCAACAGTTCTTACTATCTCAGCTGAAAGGCAAAATGACGCAAACAAAACAGCCAGACTTGAAAGAGTTGCAGGATTTGTTGCATGGAGCAGAACAAGTGGGGAAACATACCTTGCAGTGTGGTTTTGATGCTTTAGAGGCCTCATGCAGAGCTGCTGTCACGGGGTCTGTCATACGTAGACATGCTTGGCTCAAAGAGCAAACCTTACCAGATCATGTCAAAGCAAAGTTATTAGATGCACCACTACAAAAAGATGTATTGTTCGGTGCTAAAGCTGAGGAGGTACTAAAGAAAATGGAGGAAAAAGCGAAATCTATGTAAACAGTTCAAGATTTCTTGCAGGTGCAGCCTCCACGCTTCAGCAGAAACTGGCCTTCAAAAAATTGGTCCTTTCCAGCCACAGACAGATCCCAAAGGGGCAGATACAGACGCTCAAGGGGTAAAGGACAACCTCAAGGATCTTACAGAGCTAGACAGTGGCAAACACCAGCCCCCAGAGGTGGAGAAGATAGGCCACAGTCATTTAGAAAACAGATGTAATGACTTTCCCCTATGCCTGCCAAACAAAGATATAATGGCAGCACCTTTGGGCGGAAAACTGGCCTTATTTTCAAAAAACTGGCACATTGTTACACAGGACAAATGGATTCTGGATATTATAGACAGAGGCTACAGGTTCCACTTTCACACCCTTCCAAAAATGAGAGGCATGCCAAACCTGCCACAAAATCAATGGGCAGAGGCACAAAGGCAAATTTCCGCTCTCATGGATATGAAAGCAATTCAAGAGGTACCTGCAAAAGAACAAGGTCAAGGTTTTTATTCAAGGCTATTTCTGGTACCAAGGAAGGACAAAGATTGGAGACCCATCTTAGACCTATCTATTCTAAACACATATCTAGAGGTACCAAAATTCAAGATGCTCACATTACAGCAGCTTCTTCCCATGCTGGGCAAGGAGCCTTGGCTGGTAACGTTGGACCTCAAGGAGGCATACCTGCATGTCCCTATCAGACAAGATTGCAGAAGATACCTCAAATTTCTTGCAGGTTCAACCCATTACCAATTCTCTGCATTGCCCTTTGGCTTATCTACTGCACCCAGAGTGTTTACGAATTGCCTGGCATCAGTAATTGCCTTCTGCAGACAACGAGGAATCCAAATCTACCCATATCTGGACGACTGCCTGATCCAAGCAGACAGAAAGGACCTTCTATTGCAACATCTGGCGTTTGTAATAAAACTGTTAAACTGCCTGGGGTACACAGTAAACAAAAAGAAATCAAAACTAATACCTTCTCAACAGATAATTTTCCTGGGTGCCAGCTTAAATACAACAACCCAGATGGCCTACCTCACGCCAGACAAACAAGGGCAACTGTCTCAATACTACAACAAAATGGCAACTTTAACCAGGCTAACTGCAAGGAAAATCCTGCAGGCTCTGGTGTTCATGGCATCTTGCATCCTACTAATACCATTTGCAAAGCTGCATATGAGGAAACTACAATGGTACCTAAAAAACTTATGGTCTCAGCACAGCCACAGCTTGAAAACAATTATACCACTCATTCCATGCCTTCAAAAGGAATTTTTGTGGTGGGCTCAAGCATGCCAAAGAAACACAGGTCTTCCTTTCTGTTTACCACAAGCAACTCAAATCATCACAACAGACGCCTCAGACTTTGCCTGGGGAGCACACATGGCAGGTCAGTGTATTCAGGGAAAATGGTCCCAAAAAGAGATGCACCTACACATCAACCAAAAGGAGATGCTAGCCGTACAAAATGCTCTTATGACCTTCAAAGACCTACTGCATCCAGGCCAGCTATTAATAAGGACAAACAACACCACAGTCATGTGGTACATAAACAAACAGGGGGAACACATTCATACCCCCTGTGCAGGCAAGCCATGACCCTGTGGAACACAGCACTGGAATTACAAATTCAACTACAGGCACAATTCCTGCCAGGGAAGGAAAACACACTGGCAGACAACTTAAGCAGAAATATGACAGACCCACACGAATGGAAGTTGCATCCTCAAGTCTTCTCAAAGATAACTCAGGCATGGGGACAGCCAGACATAGATCTATTTGCTACCCACAGAAATTACCAGTTGGAAAAATTCTGCTCAAGGACCTATCATCCACAGGCCTGGAAAGTGGACGCACTCTCTTTCAATTGGACAACATTGACAGTCTATGCCTTCCCGCCTCTACCTCTACTGGCCAAAGTCCTATTAAACACCAGAGCAGAGAGGCCACAAATGAGTCTCATTGCTCCAGACTGGCCACGACAGCACTGGTATCCTCTCCTAAAGAGCCTGTCACACTCACCACCATGGATCCTTCCTCAAGTTCCTCTTCTGTTGTCCCAGCACAACTACAAGACCCTTCACAGCCAGCTCAGAACTCTAAATCTAGCTGCATGGAAAATACATTAGTTTACCAACAAACTCTCCTCTCCAAGGAGGTACAGGATGTCATCTTGGAGGCCAAGAGACCCACTACTAGAAAAACCTACTCCGCCAAATGGAAACGATTTTGTTCCTGGAATCAAGCAAAGGGTCAGAATCCTTGGGTAATAAATATACCTCAGATTTTACAGTACCTAACTGAGATGTTAAACAGTGGCCTCTCTTTCTCTTCCATCAAGATCCACGCTTCAGCCATTTCAGCACAGTACAATACGGATCCTCCTTTATTCTCACATCCTCTATTAAGGCAGTTCCTCAGAGGGGCAAAAAATATAAAACCCCCACGGAAACCACCAGCTCCAGCTTGGGACCTCAACTTCGTACTGGAGAAGCTGACACTGCCTCCTTTTGAGCCGGCTTCTTCAGCAGAGCTACAATACTTGTCATGGAAAACAGCCTTCCTTCTGGCTATTACCTCAGCATGCAGGGTTTCGGAGCTACAGGCCCTCATGGCTGTGCAACCATTCATCATTTTCCATCAGGACAGGGTTTCCTTACGAACCAACCCTACCTTCATGCCAAAGGTAGTATCCAGTGTGGCTTTGAATCAGTCTATTCATTTACCTACCTTTTATCCAAATCCACAGAACAAAGGAGAGAGGCTACTACATTCCTTGGACATTCACAGGCAACTTCGTTATTACTTGGACAGAACAAAGTCATTCAGAAAATCAGAGCAGCTCTTTGTGTCCTATGCTACAGGTGCTCAAGGAAAGGCTATTTCCAAACAGACTATTTCAAAATGGATAGCCCACTGCATACGCTTTTGTTATTCATTTCATGGAAAATCAGTGCCTGTATACATCAGATCCCACTCCACCAGGGCTACAGCTACCTCAGCAGCTTTCCTCAGGGGGGTCCCTACCAAGGACATTTTGGAAGCAGCTACTTGGAGTTCAGTGGACACTTTCTCCAAACACTACCACTTTCCACTATACTCAAAATCTAGAGTGGGCTTTGCCACAGCAGTCCTGCAGGGCATTCTAGCCCCTCCTAATTCCGCTTAGTACCAGCCACCCTTACTTAGCTTTGGGATTCTACCCAAGTGTGATGACTGCAGCTGTATGCACGATGAACATAGTACAGTTTTGTACCTACCATAAATGTAGATGTTCGAGTGTGCATACAGCTGCAGTCCAGGTTACCCTCCCTCCATCCCCTCTTAGGACAGGACTTATGACAAACACCTTTAACACACAACCTTTTTGGGGTATTTCTTTATGGTGTATTTGCTTGCAACTACTGTTTTGATTTATCTACTTATGTATGTTTGCATGACATCATGTTTTGCCCTTCTTTCTGGGGGCACCTGACATCTGGGGCAAGAAAAACTGAAGAAAATGGTGTCGGCTGCCTCTTTTATACCCCTGCTGCACTGAAGTCAGGGAAGAAGTGACGACAACCGACGCCAGACCTAGACTTTGGAATTCGGCCGACCGAGGACCCGCCTGACGGCAGGATAACCCAAGTGTGATGACTGCAGCTGTATGTGCACTCGAACATCTACATTTATGGTAGGTACAAAACTGTACTTTATGTGGTACATGAACAAGCAGGGGGGTACCCATTCATTCCCCCTCTGCAGACTAGCCATGGTTCTGTGGAACACAGCCTTGAGCTACCAAATGCATCTACAGGCTCAATTCCTCCCAGTAGTACAAACTCCAAATCAGAAGCCAAAATCGATTCCAAAAAAAACATCAAATGCTCAAAGCAAGAAGGAAGGAAACCAACACTAGGATGATTGTAGCTCCATTTAATAATCCATTCGTTCTGGTACCTCAGCAATTCGCCTTCAGTGGAACAATTTGAAATATGCTAACATCCTATATAAATAGTCACATCAATTAACTCATCAGCCTTAATTGGCTGTAACTACATCTACTTAAAGTGCAAATACATTAAATATAATACATATCTGATATTAAGCATGAAATATATCAATTTTCTAAATATCAATTCTTTAAACAAATTAATAATAAACTGTACGCTGAAAAAAAAAAACTTTACACTAATACACACCTTTAAATGTAAAAATATTTAAAGTACAATTTATATTTAAAGTGCAATTATGTAAACTAGCTAAGAAGAACAAGTTAGTAAGACGGGTTAATAAACAAGCAGACAAAAGTATCAGACCATGCCACCATCTAAATTCATACCTCTAGGGTATAAAGTGTGATAATTAAAGATCATCCTACTTTCCAACCTATTTAATTCGTTTTTAAAATTTCCTCTAAATGAATAGGGTCTAGCCAAAGCACTGAAGTTAAATTCATTAATGTCACCCTTATGTACTGTAACAAAATGAGAAGCTACTGGGCTGTCCATATTCTTCCTCCTGATGTCCCCTAAATGTTTGTGATAAGGTCAGTAATTTGCATGGGAAGAAAATAAATGGTAGAAAATATGTAGCTTTTGAGAGATTTGATTGCATGTCATCAGGGATAATTTATATTTTGGGATGCAACTGTGCTGTACCCTTTTGGTATATAGGACAAACCACTAGAAGAGTTAAGGTTCGTATTCTGGAACATTTAGGGGACATCAGGAGGAAGAATATGGACAGCCCAGTAGCTTCTCATTTTGTTACAGTACATAAGGGTGACATTAATGGATTTAACTTCAGTGTTTTGGCTAGACCCCATTCATTTAGAGGAAATTTTAAAAACGAATTAAATAGGTTGGAAAGTAGGATGATCTTTAATTATCACACTTTATACCCTAGAGGTATGAATTTAGATGGTGGCATGGTCTGATACGTTTGTCTGCTTGTTTATTAACCTGTCTTACTAACTTGTTCTTCTTAGCTAGTTTATATAATTGCACTTTAAATATAATTGTACTTTAAATATTTTTGCATTTAAAGGTGTGTATTAGTGTAAAGTTTGTTATAGTTTTTTTCAGCGTACAGTTTATTATTAATTTGTTTAAAGAATTGATATTTAGAAAATTTATATATTTCATGCTTAATATTAGATATATATTATATTTAATGTATTTGCACTTTAAGTAGATGTAGTTACAGCCAATTAAGGCTGATGAGTTAATTGATGTGACTATTTATATAGGATGTTAGCATATTTCAAATTGTTCCACTGAAGGCGAATTGCCGAGGTACCAGAACGAATGGATTATTAAATGGAGCTTCAATTCCTGCCAGGAAAGCTAAATAGACTGGCAGACTAACTAAGCAGAAATCTCATGGACCCACACGAGTGGAAACTGAAACCAAAGACTTTCAACATGTTGATAAACAAATGAGGAAGCCCAGATATAGACCTGTTTGCCTCCACCCAGAACTACCAATTGGACAAATTCTGCACAAGGAATCCCCACAAACAAGCTTGGAAAGTGGATGCCCTGTCCTTCAACTGGAAAAATCTGTCAGTTTATGCCTTTCCTCCTCTGCCTCTCCTCTCCAAAGTACTACTGAAGATCAAACAGGACAAACCAAGGATGATACTGATTGCACCAGACTGACCACGCCAACACTGGTAACCCCTCTTGTGCAGTGTGTCACTGCTGGCTCCATGGCACCTGCCTCAGTCCCCTACCCTGCTGTCACAGCAGGAGAGCCAGATTCTGCATCCTCAGCTTCAAACCCTGAACCTGGCAGCCTGGCTAATTACCTAATCTCTCCATTACCATCCCTCAGTAAACAAGTGTTGGATGTCATTTTGGAGGCAAGGAGGCCTAGCACTAGAAAATCTTATGCTGAAAAATGGAAAATATTCTGTTCCTGGAACCAAACTCAAGGGATGGGCACAGCAATGCCCAATTTACCTCAGATTCTTCAATACTTAACTGAGATGCTTCACAAGGGCCTTTCTTTTTCCTCCATCAAAATTCATGCCTCAGCCATTTCAGCTCATTACAACACAGAACCACCCCTCTTCTCTCATTCACTGCTCAAACAGTTCCTCAGAGGAGCCACAAACTTAAGACCACCCAGGAGAGCCCCAACTCCAGCCTGGGACCTTAATTTTGTATTGGAAAAAGTCACTCTACCTCCTTTTGAGCCAGCTGCAAGTGCAGAGTTAAAATTCCTTTATTGGAAGACAGCCTTCTTTTTAGCAATCACTTCAGCAAGAAGGATATCTGAATTACAGGCCCTTATGGCAGTGGAGCCTGTCATCATCTTTCATGCGGACAGGGTGTCCCTCAGGACCAATCCCTCCTTCATGCCCAAGGTAGTATCCAGTGTGGCTCTTAATCAATCCATTCATTTGCCAACCTTCTTTTCTAATTCACAGAACAAAGGGGAACGGATACTGCACTCCTTAGATCTGCACAGACAACTTAGATTTTACTTGGACAGGCCTAAACCTCAAAGGAAATCTGAACAACTGCTGGGGGCATTTGCTGCAGGGACAGAGGGGAAGGCCATTTCAAAGCAAACCATTTCTAAATGGATAGGCCATTGTATTAATTTCTGTTATAAGCACCATGGAAAACCTACCCCACAGGGGATAAGACCACACTCAACCAGGGCTGCATCTACCTCTACAGCCTTTCTCAGAGGTGTCCCTACCAGGGACATTCTAGAAGCTGCTACCTGGAGTTCTGTACATACTTTCACCAAGCATTACCATTTGCCAATTTTCTCTAAATCCAGAGCTGGCTTTGCCACTGCAGTCTTGCAGGGCCTTATAGCTGGTCCAAATGCTATCTAAATTTCTCCTCCCATCCTTAGCTTTGGGAATCTACCCAAACGTGATGACTGCAACAGTGAAACACGAAGAACATAGTACAGTTGTATACACTTACCATAAATGTAGATGTTCGAGTGTATTCACTGTTGCAGTCCTGGTTACCCTCCCTCCAGCCCCCTGTCTTCTTTTGGCTATACCTTTACTCTCCTTTACTATGCTTAAAAGCTTTTTGGTGTATTTGCTTTTTTGTTGGAGGTATGACCTTATATATATATATATATATATATATATATATATATATATATATAATTGCTTCCCATTAGGGGGGCACCTGACATCTGGGGCAAGAAAAACTGGTGTAATGGCGTCGGCTGCATGCTTTATACCCCTGACTACCTGACGTCATGGAAGATGAGACAGCAACCGATGCAGGACCCAAGACTTTGATAATCAGGCCGACTGAGGGCTACTGCAAGCAGATAACCCAAATGTGATGACTGCAACAGTGAACACACTCTGACATCTACATTTATGGTAAGTGTACACAACTGTACTTTCTTTTTATCTGCCTGTAAAGATTTATGTCTCTATTTCTGGCGTTCGCTGTGCTAGACTTAGAAATCTTTAAGGCTTCATCAGTTGTCTGACATGCAGAGTACAGTACATCCAGAAGGGGGGGATTGTACTCTATAATTGGACTAATCAGTAGTGTAAGGGACCGGTAACATCTTTTGTACTGGATGATATACCCTTGGCTATTAACTGTGCTAAGTATAAGGATTTTCTAATTACACTTACCATGTAATGGTCGAAGGACAGGGAACTGTCAACCGTGGTACCGAAGTCACTGACTATATTTTCATTTAGTAGTGGAACATTGTCTCTACTATATGTTGTGGGTAAGATTTGTTTGCTAATTAAAATGATACTACAGTTCTTGCATTCAGTTTGAGCCCATTTTCAGTATGCTAGGTATTAATTAGGGAAAGTTCTTTCTGAAGAGTTCAGGTATCAGATGACATCTTGGCAATTACACCCATTTTGCAGTCATCTACAAATTTAATTAAGCAGATGTCCTGGTTCTCATTTTGAAAATTAGAGAAGTAAATGCCAAAAAGGAAGGGCACCAGTAGCTTCATAATTTCAGATGAGGGACCTACTAGACAAACTATGTTGTTCCTGTCTTGTAGCCAGTTTGTTATGCATCTTATCAAATAAGGATTTACATGTAAGGCATTTAGCTTACTTATAATGCTCATATGGGATATGGTGTCAAATACATTGACTAGGTCAAGATAATCGACATGACCACTGTCACCAGCCTGTGCAACTGTCCTCAAGAATTTAGCTAGATTTAATGAGCAGGCTGTCCCCTTGATGAAGTCAAACTATTGAGAGTCTAGCCGAATGAGATTTTTGATATTTGACTTCGTACTTGATGAGATCAGTTATGATGTAATCTATAGCTTTGCTGATCAGGCTTTTAAGGCTGATGGATTAATAGAGGGGAGTAAGGGATTTAGGATATGTAAAACTCCACTGCCAGTCCTGAGTGGACAGGTGATCCGCTGTGGCGACCCCTAACCGGGAAAAGCTGAACGAAGAAAAAGAAGAGTCTGAAGAGATTTTTCAGGGTTGAAGTTTGCACTAAACTTGTTTATTGTTATATTGGCAATATCTGCTGTGATGGAGTCGGTGTTTGTGTTTAAGATAAGTTTGGAACATTGAGTATTGTTCTTTAATTACCTAACATAGCTAAAGAAGGGACTTCAGCTTATTGCTGTCTTCAGAAGCCAGCCCAAGTTCATGGAATATTTCACTAGTCCTAAAAGTATTATCTGAAGTTGTTAATCTTCTTCCTGTTCATCACTGATGGGTTCGGTTCCAAACCCTCGGAACCGAGTTGGCCTTATACCAAGTTTGCGTGCACCAAAAACTCTTGAACTAAGCTGCTACCCACAATGCCCTTTACTCAGTTACCTCAGATCTCGTTTGCCACACAGCTATACAGCTGCGTTTCACTGAGCTCTCCAGCTAAGTGATTTATCTTATACATTTACAAGTTTTTGTAAAAGTTTTTTCCTGCTTATAGTCTGTTCATTGATAGTTTCAGCTCTACCCACAGGTATTGCTTTCTTACCATTTTTGGTATTTTCTAACTTTCTACCCTTGTGGTATCTTATTACCAATGTTGGTATTTCCTCTCGTTCTTTACTTTCTTCATTTCCTCTCTTTCCTCACTCTTTCCCTTTTGTGTTAGAGTGTGTTCTGTTATGTCTGAAAAGAAGGGAACTACGGGGTTTAAACACTGCTCTTCTTGCAGTGGTAAACTTCCGAATAGTGACCTCCATGAAGAGTGTGTGTACTGTTTGGGGGTTCCGCATTTGTCAGCAAAACCCCTCTGTGATATTTGTGCTAGCTTCAGTCAGTGGATGCTGAATGAATGTTGGAATAAACTGATTTTGAAAGGCCTGCTTGCTTCGCCTTTTTCGGAGGCTATTTCTGTGATGCAGGTCTCATCCCCTCCTTCTTTGGACAAGAAGCATCCTCGCTCAGACCCCTCTTCACCAGCCGGTGACAGAGGTAAAAGCCATAAACAAAAGGCCCAAAAGTCTTCCTCAGAGCACCGATCTGCCTCCTCGGTTCCTACTACTACATCGGTTCTGAGCTCGGCTCCAGTGAAGCTTACCGAAGTCGCCTCATTGGCACCTACCCCGGCACCAATGACTAAGGTGCCGTCTACTGCCTCGGTTCCACTCAGCTTGTCTGTTCCTGTCTCAGCAGTGACATCGCCCATTTCCGCTCCGATACCGTTTCCGACAACAACCTCGGAGCTGTTTTTGTCATCCAGCCCTGTTGTGACCTCGGCTCCGAGCCCGTTCTCAGCACCAACCATACCATTTTTGCCGGTTTCTAAATTGGAATCATTGGTGCTGTTCTGTGATACACCACGAACCCAGTACTCGTTGACTGTGGACCTGTTTGCTGGACAAGCCTGCAGCCCCTTTTTGGACCGGCCTGATTCCCCCTCAGGGGCATCGGTGAGATCCACCAGGAGCCTTTCAGAATTGGATGTGGTGCACCTTTTTGACCAGCTGCTGACCGCCAGGGGAATTTCAAATTGGCCTAGACCCTATCCCACTCCAGACTTTGGGTCTAATACTCCAGCGACACCTACTTACTCTCCTCCCTTGGATCCCTCAGTTCCAAGGCTCATTTATCCAACATTTTCTAGAGGACCCCCTTCCTCGGCACCAACAATGACAGTGTCTGAGGCCCCGAGGCCGCTTTGGGTGTCGGTTCTGTCGGAACCCACCCTTCCTCAATCTCATGCTTGGGGGGGGGTGGAACCTCCGGTTCTGGTATTGGTTGTCGGTCCTGATTTTGGATCCGAGGGTGACTTCCGCTCAGAGTTTGCTTGAGGCTCCGTCCCCGGGGGCAGACTGTGTGGAGTGGGGTGTGACTCTGGTTCTGATTTTGTCTTCTTTGGTTCCAGGCCCCCACTCTTCTTCGGGTGGGCCCGCTTTCCGGGTGATGGAGAGAGTGCTTGCTTCTAGCAATCCTCCTATGTTGGTTATCCCCCAGTTCCTTCTGAGCCGCAGCTGTCAAATGCCACCCCCCCCCCAGGACTCCGAGAGCACAAGGCCCAGGAAACCCCTACTCAGGGTATTTCCCTTTCTGAGTCTTCTTCGGATGCTCCCACCAAAGAACCCCTTCGGAAACAGGTGTGTAAGAGGAAAAATCATGGACTCCCCAGAAGAGTCCCTCACGGAAAATACGGACTACAATGATGGGGAAGGGTCCCCACAGTCACCCCCTGATGATGTCTTCTTCAGAGGCATCATGGAAATCTTGAAACACAGGGGTGACTGGAAGCCCTCCAACCCTTCCTCAGAGGAATCGGTATTCCTGCAGGCCTTTCGCTCTCGGCCCTCTACTTCTTGGGTGACCCCCCCTGCCTATGAGTTAGTTAAGCTCTTCGTGCAATGGGCATGGAAGAACTCGAACTCCATTGAGGCCATACCCAAGAGATCAGAAAAGGTATTCTCCCCTCCAGAAGATCAACCCCATTGGTCTAGAGGTTTGCCAGTGGATGCTTTGGTGGTGGTGGCAGCCACGAAAAAGGACCTTGCTGAAGAGAGTCCTGCTCTTCACCCACCCAACATAGGGTCCCGGGCAGTGGACATGTTAGGGAAGTGAGTTTTTGCATCAGCAACCTTTGCAGTTAGGTCTCTGAACTTTTTGGCACATTTTACGAGGCTCCAGAGAGATCTTATCTCCGAACTCTCCAGAACCCTCACAGGCCAAGTATCAGATGGAGCATGAGATAAAGTTGCTTCCCAGCTTGCCACCCTAGAGTTACTATCCATTTCACCCATGAGGTTGCTGTCACATGCAAACGAAGGAGCAGCTAGAGCTGCAGGTGCAGGCGTAGTCATGAGACGTCAAGCCTAGATGTGCATTTGTGACCTCGCGGACTCCTTCAAGTCTTCCTTTCTAAATGCCCCTATCGAGCCATCAGCTCTGTTCACTGCTAAAGTCAAGGATACATTAGCCAGGTGCGAGCAAGATGGGAAGACCTTGTCTGCCATTGGCCTATATTTTTCCAAACCTCAGCGTTCCTTCTCCAGGAATCAGAGGAGTGGGAAGATGTGGCACAAGAAGTCTCAAGGTCCTTTCCGAGGTGCACATGGTGAGGACTCCTCCAGAGGCAGAGGGGGTTTCAATAATGGAAGATTTCCCTTTTGGGGCAGAGGGGGTCCCTGGACCCAGGGCTGCAGAGATTCCTTCTCGGGTAGACCTTATCAGTGTTCCTGAGGCACTGCCCGATTGCTTTCTTCTGGAAGCAGTTGGGGTGGATTTTTCTCTGCACCAAGCTGCCTGGCTCTCCATTACAAATGATCAGTGGGTGCAGAGAATCATTACCAGAGGCTACCATATTCCCCTAATAGCTTATCCAAGACCTCCAAAATCCCTTCTCGATGTTCCACCCAGTCAGACGGAGGAGGCAGTGTCTGAAGTACGAAAGCTATGTCAAAAATGAGCCATCAAACAGGTCCCCCCAGATCAATGTGGATCAGGGTTCTACTCAAGATTCTTTTTGGTGTCAAAGAAAACAGGGGACTGGAGGCCCATTCTGGATGTCAGCCAACTAAACAAATAGGTAGTTCAGACCAAATTCTGCATGGTCACGATTCAAACCATCCTCCCCTTTCTGCGGAAGGGTGTGTGGATATGCTCATTAGATCTACAGGATGCGTATTACCATATCAAGATGGACAGGCACTCCAGGAGCCTCCTTTGCTTCCAGTTGGGAGCCAGTCACTACCAATTCAGAGCCCTGCCTTTCTGTCTCTTGACAGCCCCCAGAGTGTTCACGAAATGCCTTGCAGTGGTAACAGCTCATCTGAGACTTCAGAGATTTCAGGTGTTTCCGTACCTAGACTATTGGCTCCTCTCCGCCCCCACCAAGCATCTTCTGGTTAGGGCCCTCCGCTACACCCTGGTTCTAGTGGAGTCACTAGACATCACCATACATTGGGAGAAATCCAACCTTCAACCCTCACAACAACTGGAATTCATAGGGGCAATATTCAACGCCCAGTCAACCCTGATCTCACTTCCTCTCCACAAGCTTCAGAGACTAAGGGCACAAGTTCAAGTGATACTCTGTTGAAGAAAGGTGTCTGCAAGGGAAGTTCTCCAAGCCTTGGGATCTATGGCTGCAGCCATCCCTATTGTTCCCTTAGCCAGACTACACATGAGATTACTACAATGGCTCCTTCAGGCCCAGTGGATACCCAATCTTCATCCCCTGACCTCACAGATTCTCATCACCAACACTTGCAAACTAGATCTCCTCTGGTGGATGAGTATGAACCAAAATCTTTGGTGTCACCCTATCCAGTCTCCCCAGCCTAGCACCACGGTGACCACAGATGCTTCCCTGATGGGGGGGGGGGCACTTCCAGGGAAAGTCAGTCCAAGGTACATGGTCGGATGTAGAGGTCAACTTGCATATCAATGTCCTGGAGTTAAGAGCGGTGCTATTGGCATTGCAAGCTTTTCATCCGCTCCTTCCATTCGGAATGATTACTGTCCAGATGGACAACGTGCCTGTGGTCTGGTACATAAACAAACAGGGAGGGACCAAATCCTACCCCTTATGTCACAAAGCCATGAGAATCTGGCAGTGGGCGATAGCTTCCAACCGCTTTCTGATCGCAATGCTTATCCTGGGGAGCTCCAACGTGATTGCGGACAGGCTCAGCAGATGCATTCTCCATCCTCATGAGTGGTCTCTCAACCCAAGTGTGGTGGCGGAAATTTTCAGCCGTTGGAGCCAGCCATACTGCGACCTTTTCGCCACCCCCTCAGACACAAAATGCAGCAGCTACTTTGCCCTCTCTCCCTCTCTCGGGAAGTCACCGAGAGACGCTTTGATCCACGATTGGCCCATGGGTCTCCTTTATGCTTATCCTCCAACTCCTCAAATTCCCCTTGTTCTAAGGAAAGCTATTCAGTTGAGAAGCAAGGTGATTCCCAGTGCCCTGTTCTGGCCTCATCAAGTATGGTTTCCCCTTCCTTCGACCTCATCTGTTACAATCTCCTTGGATCCTAGACACTCATCAGGACCTCATATCTCACCCACAAGGGCTGACTCCCCAGAATCTGTCCACTCTCAAGCCGACAGCTTGGTTTCTCCACTTCCGTTAGTTGCCAGGCAGGAAACCCTCTCTTCACCCGTACGTGATATTATCTTAGCCTCTCATAAACCATCCACCAGGAAACTTTACAGGGACAGATGGAAAAAATTCTCTGTTTGGTTACATAATCAGAAGCTAGACCCATTCTCAGCCTCCATAGTCACTATTACACATTATTTGGCTGAACTGTTCGACAATGGGGCCTCAGCTTCCACCATTCGAGTCCATCTAGCAGCTGTTTCCAACTTCCATAATGGGTCAGATGGAGGCCCGCTTATTTCCTCTCGCCTTTGCAAGACCTTCATCAAGGGTATTTTCCACAGCAGGCCACCCATCAGACAACCAGTTGAGGCATGGAATCTGTCCTGGGTTCTGCAGTCTCTTTCTCTGCCCCCTTTTGAGCCGGCTGTGACATGTGACCTAAAATTCCTGTCATGGAAATCCTTATTTCTGGTGGCTATAACTTCAGCTAGAAGAATTTCTGAATTACAAGCATTATGTACCAAGAGCCCTTATCTGATCTTTCATAAGGACAGAGTATCACTTTGCACTAACCCATTGTTTCTCCCCAAAGTGCTTTCTGACTTTTTGATTAACCAGTCCATTGAGCTCCCTGTGTTCTTCCCAAATTATTCCAACAAGGGAGAATACCACCTACATTCCTTGGATATTCATAGACAATTACATTTTTATCTAGACAGAACTAAATCCTTTCGCAAGTTGGACCAGCTTTTCATCTCCTTTGCGGGTCCTAGAATGGGAGGCACAGTATCAAAAGTTACTTTGTCTAAATGGATCAAGGATTGCATTGCCTTCACCTATTCACTTACGGAGGGATCTAAACCTGGCCAAATCAAAGCTCACTCAACTAGGGCTATTGCAGCATCTGTTGCCTTCCACTCTAGGGCCTCCATGGATGACATTTGTGCAGCTGCCATTAGGGATAAGCCCCACACCTTTATCAAGCATTACAAATTGGATCTGATCTCCAGGGGAAGAGCAGCCTTTGGTTCAATGGTTTTCAGGAATGTTCTTCCATAAGGGCCACTCAAGTTCTCCAAGTAGCTGGGGACTTGGTCCCATCAGTGATGAATAGGAAGAAGATTAACAACTTCAGATAATGAAGTTATGTCTTACCATAAAGTTCCATCTGAGTTGCTGATCTTCTTCCAGTCATCACACCCTCCCACCGACCCCCTCCAAAGGTTCCTGGCGGATCTTCTGGGTCTTTGTGGTGTATTAGGGTTTCTGTGCAGAGATGGCCTCTGACTTATTTCTTCTTTTATATGTTGCATGCAAACTCGATCTGAGGTAACTGAGTAAAGGGCATTGTGGGTAGCAGCTTTGCTCGAGAGATTTTGGTGCATGCAAGCTTGGTATAAGGCTGACTCGGTTCCGAGGGCTTGGAACCGAACCCATCAGTGATGTCTGGAAGAAGATCCACAACACAGATGGAACATTATGGTAAACATAACTTATTTTTTCAGTTCCCTCGTAATGGTTTTATACTATCCTTGTTATAAGGAGTTTTGGATCTGCTGTTTTTTTTTTTTCTGCTTATTGTAAAGTGTATTTATGTTGGTGTATCAGCAGGGTGATTACTTTTGACTGCTGATTCTATGCATTTGTCTAAGTGGGTGTAGAACTCTTTTGTGAATTTGACTGCCATGTCATTGTCTAAGCTCCTGCTGTCATAGGTGAATTTTGAGATTGCATCATGTAATTATATGAGGTTTGTCCATTTGAAGTCTTTAAATTCGGAGATGTTGCTGTTGTGAGCTTTGGAGATTTTAAAGGCAATTGTCAAACATTTATGGTCCAGGACAGACCACGATAATGGTACATGTAAAGGCTATGTTCATTCTCACATGATGGACCTCCACCATGTCATAGTTATGTTTGCTTTGGGAAAGGGTCTTGAGGGCCCTTGTTATGTCAGAAATCCTGACACCTGTAAAGCAACCGACTGTAACCTTGTCCTCGCTCAGTCTTATAAGTGGAGAATGAATGTGCCAAACAAGTGAGTCAGGAGTCACTAAAACATGATTTGTTAGCAGTAGAAGATCAGGAGCAGTTTGACTGCTGGTGATGTAAAGCTGGAGGTGTGCCCGAAAGACACAAGTTGGAGAATTCCCTCTGAGTCCTGTTCTTACTAATTCTCGGAGGCTTTGGTAGGGATTTTTTAATGGCATCAGCATATGACATTTTAATGTGATTTTTTTGAGAATGTGGTAGCAGTGAAGGAGTGAGTGTATGATTCTCTCTGTTCATATTTCTAAGTAAGAGGGATGCCTCCAAATTAGTTAAATATTTGGACCTCCTACATTTAAGTTAAACATTTGTTATCAGTGGGCATAAGGCAATTCTTATACTGGCTGAGGACATCAAATGCTAAGATGCCGACAATAGAAGGGAAGCAAGTTTACTGAACTTCTATAATGTCCAGTGTCTCACATATTAGATGGTGAACTGCAGAGATAATTTAATGGGACTAAGTAGCATAATTTAATAAAGCAGCTATCCAAATACCCATGATGCTTCACAAAAATAACCAGTGTTTATTGTGAATAGAGCAGTGATGCAGTTACACAAACAGAGGGGAGTGGCTAGTTAAGCAGTAACTGATGAGCGGGAGTGGGTATATTTAGGATTTACCCACAGTTGACGTGGTTTGATCATGGGGGTGAAGCCCGAGTGATTAAATGAAACCAACAGTGGGTAAATCCTCATATACTTACATCCACAAGTCGGTTATTGCTATTATAAAATGCCGTTATTTAAGAAAGTTCTTTAATTTTCTAAAATAATGTCTTTGTATAACAATACTGTAGTGCTTCTCCAAGCTGTTTCCTCATTCTTCCACGTGTGTTGATGTACTGCGCATGCATATAGAACATACATTCCCACGCTTGCATAGCACATCAGTGCTTTTCTGTTGCCTTTTTTTTTTTTTCAAACTATAAAATCTAGACAGTGTAGAGGTACAAAAGAGACAGGGTGGAAATACAAAGAAAATCAGATAAATGTCTTTAGTTTTGCAAATGTGCCTGATTTTCCTTGTATTTGCTCACCCCTCCATACTTATCTCTCAGTCTCTTAGCTCAAGAAATGTGGACAAAGCCTGAAATGATAGTGGTCAAAGGCCCCAAAATAGGGACTAATTGTAAATGTTGCTCTTTTACTTAGAAAGCTGCTAGAATAACAAGATGTGTGCTATTGTGCATTGTGTGAAGGATGTGAAGAGTGAAACAGAAATGCACGTCATTATTTAGTGACTTCACTCCTCTGATTTGTCAGAAAGCCAGAAATTTTATGAGGAACATACCAAAAATATGACAGAAAAATCTGGACAGTCTGTGAAAATCTGAACAGTTAGGATGTATACCTGTATAGCATATATTAATAGAAGAAAGTCTGACCACTCAATGGTACTTCAGTGACTGGACTTTTTTTCTGTTGGTGTATGCTCGATTTACAGTGGGCACACTGGTTGGGTTATTGTCATTTAGATGTACACAAGTGTAGATTAAATGAGATTTTGTGCAATCAGCTCATCATGGGACAGACAAAAAAGATATCACATACATAGAAAGATATAATTTAAAACAACATATTATAATACTACCACCATCTTGTAAATCAACTCTACACTTAAGTATATAACTGCATATATTCCTAGAAACACACACTTGTTAAGATACTAAAAACTGAATCAAATTACTTGCAAAAGAACCAGACCGAGTACTTCCTAAAAACATTAATATGAAGCACTTTTCGTCTTGTCTTTTAGCAAAACTTCTTCAGATGGCGGATACTTTCAATACTACTGGTTATATACACATTAAATTAGTCACATGATCAATTTAAAAGCAATAACGCACACACTTTTTCACTACAACCCTCCCATAACATTCCATCTGGCATTTAACCCCTCAGCTCCCATTATTCCAAAAGAAAAAATAACTGTCAGAATTCAACAGCCAATAGCATTTACACTTACAAACTGCCTGTAGGCAATCAAAACTCTTGATCTAGCCACACTGTCTCTTCTCTCACTAGTGCAAACACAGGATTGAAGTCTTAACAACTTGACCATTTAAACATCAAAATACAAGGCAGCTATAAACTAGAATTTGTCTGCAACACAGGCAAAAATGTTTGTGTAACTGGCCTTAGCATTCTGAATAGTATATCATCCTTTGTCTGAAAAAAAATGACATTACTTGCAGTTGTAGACATTAAAAGTTGTACAATTCTCAAAAAGGATTTGTGCATACTGCCTTCATGTCTTTGCATTATTTCGGTGCATTGTACGCAACCATATTTTGTTGCTATATTTCCTGGGACATATATATGAAAACAGGCTATGTGTCACAGTGTTTATATTTCATTTACTTACTGCAGTCTGCAAGTGCCTCCGGCCCCATTCACTGGAAGTTCACACCCTTACAGTTTAACATTCTGGTTTATCAGTACTTGTCACTCCTCTTGATTTGATACACTAGAGGCCCTACCTGTTTGACCATATTGTATGGTCCTTCCCAATTTGAAACAAAACAGCTTCCAGACACAAATTGTTTAACATGACCTGTTGGCCCTGTTTCAACTGAATGATGTCAGCTGGATCTCCTAACATTTTGTACATCCTGCCTGCATGAAATACAATCATGTTGTTGATGGATTCCTGCAAAGTTTGTAACCAAACCTGGTGATGTGTCACTGTACAATAAGAAGGCTATGTACCCAGAGATGGGTCAAAAGGAAAATTCAATGGTATTCTTCTTCCTGTCATTAATTCAAAAGGTGAAACTCCTGACTTAGCACTAGGTGATGCTCTTATTCCCAGCAAAATAACTGCCATATGCATGACCCGGTTAGGTCCCTGCTCCATACAAGCTTTAGTAAGTCTCTCCTTAATGATCCTATTCATTCTTTCTACTATTCTGTTAGACTGACGGTGATATGGAACGTGGAATCTCTACTAACAAGCTACACACTTATTTCATAACCTGACTTTTGAACTGAGTACTCTTGTCAGACTCAATGATCTGAGGCCATTCCCAGTGGGAGAAAATATTATTCCATAATGCAGATGCTGTAGTTTTTGCTGTCATGTCCTTAGTGGGAATAGCTTCCACCCACTTGGTAAAAGTATGTACCCCTACCAACAAGTGTCAGTAACCCCCTTTTGCTGGAGGAAGAGGTCCTGCAAAATCTATCTGTATACTGTACCATGCACACTCTGAAACTGGCACTCTCTGCAACTGAGGTTTTTTCAACATAGGGTTAGTCTGCAAGCATATTATACACTCCTCCTGAATTTCTTTACATAGTTTTTTCAGCTGAGGATTCCAAAACTTATACTTTATGACAGGCAAGATTTTCTGAAAACCTACATGACCTAGTAGCTGATGGTTGTACTTGATTAGCTGCTTAGCCAATAATTTTGACATGTAGGGCAAAAGTGCCCCTTGTTCTGTTTTAAACACATACAGCCTTACTCCAGGGACTGGACTGGCAGTTTTGCATTGTGACCTTTCATCAGCATCCCTCTGCGTGTCTTGGATCTTTGCCAGATCTGCCTCAACTGTTGAGCTCACTTAGCTCACCTCTGTTATACCTTCCACCTTAATCTCCTCCCACTGCACTGGATATAGAGGAATCCCATCCTTGGCAGCTTTTGTTGCTGCTACATCTACTATGGAATTGCCAGTAATGTGAAGATTACTGTCTTTTACCTGATGTGCCTTTACTTTGCAGATGCTCTATTTATTTCTGTTTTTCAACCCTAAGTCATTTAATTCCTTCAGAACTGCTGCATGCAATCAAGGTTTAACTTTACTGTCCACAAATCCCCTCCTAGCCCAAATTTCCAAATATATGGTAAGGGCTGTTACCACATAGGAGCTGCCACTAATAATGTTTAACTGATGGCCTTCATACTGCTTTGTAGCATGTAGCATAGACTCCAACTCTGCTCGTTGGGCTGACAGATACCCAGGAAGCTTACTCATACGAGTCTCTGGTTGCGTAGTGTTAGTGTAAACTGCAAATTGTGTATAATATGTGCCTTCCTCACAAAATCTTGAACCATCCACGTACACACACCTGGCCTCTGTATTAAATTTGTCTGAAAAAGGTGAATTAGGAACTTTATCTATCTGTTCCTCACAAACATGAGGAGTCCCTTCATAAAGTAACTGTTGAGACAGGTAATATTTTTCCCAACCTCTATTGAAATATTCTTCTGTTCTAAAGCTATAATCCACTTAGATAATGTGGTTTGATTCCCAGCTCTGCATCTGTCTGAATACAGTAGGGTCTTGACTGTATGGTGTGGTGTTTGCACTATTATTGGAGAGAACTGTGTTATAAATTCTGACTGTTGAATTCCCCAATATATAGCTAACAAAGCCTTTACACAAGGGTGATAACCCTTCTCCACTGATGTCAACGTTCTGCTAAAAAAGTTAATAACTCTTAGCCTTGTGTGAATTCCCTGCTGTAGGGTATGAGGGTATCTTTGTAACAGGATTGCAGAAATGCTGTCATTCCCTGATGTTGCTTGCAAATAAAAGGGATATTCTGCTGCTGGTATGATTAATTCAGTGACTACTGCCAGCTTTTGCTTCAGTATCTCCACTGACTTCTTTCACTATTGTGATCATACCAAAGTTGTCTGTAGCACCATCGAATACCTTTACTGGGGCTCGTCAGCTGGAAAAGCTCCAGCGTGCTGTGGAAACATCTGTAGTACTTCTGCTGTAGTGACTAACAGATTGGAAGAGCAGTCACTGTGAACTTGCTAAAATATATGCTGCACTGGAAACTGGACCTGAAAGGGTTACACACTACAACTGTGTCTGATCTTCTGATTGTCCAGAGTAGCTGCTGGGTTGCAAGAATTATATGTCTCTACCCAGACAGCAGACCTGTTCGGGTGATCGCCAAACCTTTTATCCGACAAAGTTTGGTTTTGTTAAAGGCAAGTCATTCCTGTTAAACCTGGTGGACTTACATACTGACAAAAAAACAAAACTAGTGAAAACAAAAAAAAAAAAGAGAGCGGATTTGTAGAACTAAACTCCTTTATTGGTAAGCACTTTCGTTGGCAAAAGGTAAGCCAACTTCTTCAGACCATCGAAAAACATACAAGATACAATCCCATGTGAAAAGGAATGCCTTTTATACACAGTGTTAGTCTAATCAAGCAATTAATTAATTAAGTAAAAAACAGTCAACAATAAAAAACCACAAGTAACCATTTGTTTGCTGAACCAGAGATTTGTTTTACATAGGTTTTCCTAAAATCAGTAAACCTTAGACAATAAACTTTCTCAAGCCTAATTTATCTCAATATTAAAAGTACCAAATCACCCAGCCTTGTGATGGTACCATAGTTACTTTAAAATTACTATCTTTTAAAACCATGTATATTAAAAGATCCTAAATGGATCTATTTATTCAAAAAGGCTTGTAATACTTATCTAGCTAAGGCTTTTATTTTGAGTAAACATTTGATAGATACATATTCATTTAAACCCGGCATAATATAAGCCATGGTACGGATCTACCATGTCAATTCTATAAACCTGGTGGACTTCTTCAAAAACATCAACTGAGCCGTAGATGAAGGCAAATCTGTAAATACTGCCTACCTTGACTTAGCCAAGGCCTTCGACACAATACCACATTCTGGCATCACCCCTGGAATAGGCACTCCCCCATCACTCCTTCCCTGGTCTTCTTTTGGATGCCTGAGCAGTAATCAAACCCAGGTTTCCTAGGCTGTAGTCAGGCTGTATACCTCTGTACCACAGAAGCAGTATGTTTCTCTTTACATAATTCAAGGAGGTCTGCCTCAAGTCATTGACAGTCCTATGCAGAGCTACAGATGGCTCATCTGGCTCCCGGGGCTGGTACCGGTACTGGTGTCCCACCCTGTCAGTTCTTCAGACGAAAAAAATGGTATTTGGCTTTTTGCTTACTGTAGAAAGCTGATTGGTGCATTAGCTTCCTACAGCAGCAAAATCTACTCTCCCCCCCATCAACTCATCCAAAAGAAAAAAAAAAGACTTTGGCTTTTACTGTAGAAAGCCAGTTTGTACTTTTGTCCCAATAGACTTCTTGTAGATACACATCCCCAACCCAGCTCTTCAACTGAAGAGCGAACATAACTGTAGCAAGCCAATGTTGCTTTGCTTCACAACGTGCTTTAATGCTTTTCTGCTGGAACTTTCAGTCATGCCCCCAAATACTTTTGCCCCACCCTTGCTATAGTACTGACAATGCCTACTGTGACTGTCATATGTGTACTTGTGGTGCAAGGACCTGACTGCTTACATGATGTGGTGAGTCCTGTCACATGAAAGGCAACTGACCATGACCCTCTCCTTGTACAGCCTTGTGAGGCCTAGCAAATGGTGCATCATTGTGTTTAACTATATGGAGTCGCCTATGACTAGAATGTTGGATTGTGTTGAAGTTTGCTTTATGGGTATTTGAAATGAGTCATTGTGACAGTTAAATGTATGTTTTACTCTGATTGCTGCCTGTATTGTCTGTCAAGTTGCTTTTCATAGATCTTTGTGATTCAGCTACATTACTTTTAAGATTTTTTACTGTTTTTGCCTTATCTTTTCAAAAAAAAATGTTCCTTGTTTCCCTTTTCAGGCTAGTGCTGAATTCAGGGCTGTGTTACAAGTTTCTGAGTTGCCCATACCTTACTTGGATAGAAGGAGGTTTCTCTGTTCACCTGTGAGAGAGGGAGCTTTGAGCAGCCATCTGAACCTGGAGGAGTGGTTCCAGCCCAGAAGTTAGTAGTTTATAGGCCATTTTGGGCTAATTTCTATCTCTTTCATTTCCCTGCTGTAAAAACCGTGTTTGCACGGTTTTGCACATCCGGGCAGCACTGGTTAGCTAGAGCTAAATTATTCCCAGCTCCACCAAGTGTACTCTTCAGTTTTTCCCTTGGAAGTAGTCTAACTCTCAACCTAAGCACTTAAAAAGCATCCTACAGTCCAGCACTTGCTCAGAACTAATAGCAAGCACTAATATACCCTGACACTTGATTGCCCAGCAGGGCAAGGCTCATTATTCACCCCTCACCAACCAAGCGACTAAGCAGCTCACCCTACTATTCAGGCCAACTTCAGGTGTACTCTCCAGTCCAGCTGGTGAACCTGGGTATCCTGAGGCAATGTTACAACTGCCTCATGTACACAGACAACCCTCTCCTCCTACCACAAAACATTAACATATGTGAGAGATGCAATTATATAGCTAAATTGGAGGCTAAGGTCTCTCCACACAAGACTGGAACAGGCAGTCATGAGGAGAAGGTTAACACTTGCACCACACCTCCAGCCTCACAAAGACATACTAAACCAGCATTGGCAAAAAATACACATAAATACACATAAATACACTAAATCATACTTGGAGGCTCTAAATAAAAACCAGCAAAAGCATCAGAAAGCTCCAAAGCAGACACCCACAAAACCTGCACCTCCCGTCACAAACCAGACAACACATAAAACACAAAATCAGTGTGCCGCACAATCACAGCCCTTAAGGTGAAATAACATACTTAACACACTAGTAATAGGTGACTCTATAGTCAGGCACACTGACGTCCCACTCACTAGGCTGGACAAGGAGAAGGTTACTGTTAGCTGCCTGTCGGGACCCAGAATCCGCCACATAACACAAGCACTCAGATCACTCCAGAACAAGTACAAATATGACTGTGTCATTGTTCATGTTGGTGTGAATGACCTGAGACGTACCTCCCTAGACTACATGAAAAGAGACATGGAAGAGCTCTCTGATCATATAGCCCAGGTGGGTATGACCCTGAGTAGCATCCTGCCCTCACCAAGAATGATACCGCCGTATAAAGAAAAACGTATCAATTTCAACAATTGGCTAAGCTTCTGGTGTCATTCAAAGGGGATCCAGTGTCTGTCAGCCTGGGATGACATGCTCGACAAGCATCATTGTTTCGCAATAGACGGCTTGCACCTGTCACCCCTAGGCTTTCGAATACTGGCCAAGGCTCTTGCTGCCTCCATAGTGCCTTTTTTAGGCAAGGCTCAAAAGTAAAATCCACCTCTGTAAATAGCACAAATAAAAAATGAGGGCTATGCTACTAAATGCCAGGAGTTTAAATCTCAAAATGCATGCGCTTGAAGCACTCCTCAGTATGGAGAATGTAGACATCTATGCAGTAACTGAAACCTGGTTCAAGGCTCCACAGAGCACCCCAGCACTACCGGGCTACAACTCATACCACACATTTCGGCCACAGAACATGGACCGAAACACAAAAGGAGGGGTTGTATCCATATTCATCAAGGATACCTACACCTCCAGGTTAGTGGCGCAGCATGATACCTCTGAGATCATCCATGTGCAACTAACATAGGGCAAATCTGCAATGCAAATTGTGGCCTGCTACAGATCACCCTCCATGACCCAGGACCACTGCTCTGCCTTTCTGGAGACACTGGAAATCATGAAGGTCTTACCGAACACCCTGATATTGGGTGATTTCAATTACCCTACTTTTAACTGGGAAAACTACTCTAGTACAAACTCCCAGGTCTAGCGCTTCCTGGAATTTATCAACTCAAATGCCTTGGATTCGCGGATAAACTCCCCTACCAGAGGTGAAAACATATTGAACCTAGTCATCATCAACATGGGCGACAGGTGTTCCGCACTGAAGGTCAACCCGTCACTGGTTAGATCAGACCATAAACTAATCACTCTGGATGTCCACACCACACCACCACCCCCAACCAAGGAAACCACAGTGAAAAACTTTTCTCTAGCAAACTTCACCTTACTTAAGAGAGCGGTGGTAAGTTTCACAGCCCCCATGCTAAATGATAACAGTGTCCAAGATGCAGGAACCTTTACAAATGCACTCTATGAGCACCTACAAGGATGCATGGATCGTGCCATCCCTAGAAAAACCAAGACTCACTCCCCAAAGAGAAAGAAACCAGTCTGGTGGACCCTTGCCATAAACAGGCTATACAATAGAAGGAGGAAACTAGTTCAGAACAAAAGCAAATCCCAAGAAGGAAAGATATCCCTGATCAGTATCAGTAAGAAACTAAGGCCCCTCATAAAATCATCCAAGGCTAACTTCGAAAGAAAAATAGCCAAGGATTCGAAAGATAACCACAAAGCCTTCTTCAGCTATGTCAAGAATCTAAGTGGCAACTTGCAGATATGCTCTGAGCTAGTGCAAATTAGCACAAAATATACTGAACCTACTGATATTGCCAACATCCTGGCAGATAGATTCAGTGCAAACTTCACCCCCTCTCACCCCCAAAAGGGCCCACAACAATACCGGAAAAGTGTAGTGTCCCGGAAATCACAGACGCACAGGTGAAAACAACCCTTTCAAAAGCCAAAAGCACAGCATCAATGGGGCCAGATGGTGTCCCAGGCTGCGTCCTGCACAAACTACAGAACGAACCCCCCACCTAAACACACTGTTCAACCTCAGCCTCTTCACAGGCTACATGCCCATAGAATGGCGCACAGCAACGGTTATTCTGCTCCACAAAGGAGGGGCCATAACTGACCCTGGTAACTATCACCCCATAACCCTTACTAGCCTGGTCTGCAAGGCTATGGAGCACATCATCATGGAACTCATTAACAAAGACATTAGGAACCTCCAAACATTTGATCAGTTCGGCTTTGTTAAGGGCAGATCATGCCTACTAAACTTGGTTGACTTCTTCGAGACAGTCACCAAGGCCATAGATGAGGGGAAGGTGGATCATACAGCCTACCTTGACCTCACCAAGGCTTTTGACACCATTCCCCACTCAGGAATTATAGAAAAAGCCACTAGGCTGAACATAAACCCCTACATCACAAGATGGTTTGCCAACTGGCTTACAGACAGAACTCACACGGTAAGCATAGCGGGCTCCAGGTCCGACTCTAAACCAGTCACAAGTGGTGTCCCACAAGGCTTGGTCCTGGAACCCCTACTGTTCAGCATATCCTTCTCAGAAGTACAGGCAAACACAGGAGGACTATGGTTAACCAAGTTCGCCAATGACTGCAAACTGGGAGCCGTAATTGACTCTCCGACTGACTTGGACATTCTCCAAAAGGGCCTTACTGAGACGGGCACCTGGTGTCAAAGTCATGGTCTCAAGCTAAATGCCAAAAAATGCATAGTCATCCCATTTGGGAAAAACAAAATACCCATGAATTACCACATAGGTGGCAGTCCCCTTAATACAGAAGAGATAATAAGAGATCCTGGGGACCCAGGTAGATAGTAATCTCTCCTTTGACAATCATATTGCCAAAGTAGTTAGGAAATCCTTCTATGTGGCCCATCTAATTACTAAAGAGTTCGTATCTAGAAATAAAGAGGTTATATTGCCCCTCTACTCGTCACTCATCAGGCCCATCATAGAGTACAATGCCCCATTTGGGATGTACCTCACAAGACACTTCCAACAGCTGGAAAGACTGCAAAAGTACCTCACTAAGAGGGTTACTGGCCTCAAACATATGTCCTATGCAGCCCGACTGGAAAAACTCCGGCTGTACTCAGTGGCATATCGCTTACTCAGAGATGATCTCTGCCTGACTTACAAAGCCATGTCCAACTCAGAATTGATGGACATGCTACACCTAAAGAAATCCAAGTCACTGCCAGCCACTCTCTCTAGTGAGCTAAACCTTGCCACAACAATAAGTAGAACATGCTGGAGGGATAAATTCCTGTCACAGAGACTCCCCATGCATTGGGAAAAAATTCCTAACTACATTAGGCAGAGCCCATCACTAACACTCTTCAAGAGAAACCTTGATGAGTGGATGGGTAACAGAAAATACACTCCTGGGATCACTTCATTGGCTCTTCTTGACAGAGGCTCAGTTAATTAATCAATGGGGCGGCGAAAGATGACACACTCTGGCTAGGCTTATAAATGCCCTCGGGCAGATAGCCTAGTACCTACCTATGAACCTATGAACCTAAGAGGCCCAGCATATGAAGGCCTTTGTGTTTGATCTGAGCTGTGTGTGCTTTGTTAGTGAGACAGATGGTAGAGAATGGTTGTCAAAGCTGTTCCTGGCTAGTACGTAGAAGCAGTTGATTTTACGACCCCAGATTCTGTTGAATGGTATAAGTAAAAGGCGTCTGCTGTTTTGCTTTGATTTAGGTTGGATCTAATTAGTTGTATGAACTGAAGGAGTACCACTGTGATGTTTTCTAAAACCATATGAGAGGGGGAGATATGGTATATATGAATAACTATTATGCAAGTGGAAGATGAATGCATTTTAAAAATTTGGAACTGAGAAGAGAGGAGCACAGTTCAGCAGAACATGTCTGTGTGGACATGACTGGAATCACTATAGTCTGTCTCCAGATTTGTGAAGCATATGAAGATGTAATGGAGAAGGTGGCAGTTGTGGAGAAGGAACAGGCAATTACGTCTGGTGATAGTTTAATGTATTCTGCAGGAAGGTTGCAGGCAGAAGATGGAAAAGGCTTATAGGTTTTTTCTTAGCTTGAGGTTGTAACTGGTTGGACTGAAGTTCAGCTGGTTGGTTGTTGTTGGATGAGTTGGTGCAGGGTATATTGTCATGTGAGTGTGCATAAGGACTGAGACAAGCTAATAAAGTGGTGTCTGAATTTTGTAGCATTATCCATTGGGGGGGGGGGGCCGCGGTGGTGCAGAGGTTATCGTTGTTGCCTCACAGCAAGAGGTTCTCCTGTTCGATTCTCGGCTGGAGCACCATCTATGTGGAGTCTGCATTTCCTCCCAATGGTCGAGTGACGTTAAAGACATGCAGATAGGTGCATGTGTGAATGGGTGTGCCTTCCTTAAAGGTTGGGTGTCAGGCTGGCACCTCGGATACGTAAAAATCCACTGGCAATCATTAGCGGACCGGAGCTGCACTGTGGTGACCCCTAACCAGGAAAAGCCGAAAGAAAAAGAAAGATCCATTGAGGGTTCTACAGTGGATGTACTTGGCTGGTTACCATTGCTAGGTCTGATAAGCTCACTAACTGATTCTGAAATTTGTTCAGAGCTAGTCTGATATATGGATTTCTGGTGCTGGAAGTAAAATTTCTTGCTGTTTATATACATAAACTTGAATGTTGTTATAGAGCTCATTGTTTAAACTAAGGACTAGAGAGGATTTATTTTTATGGGGTTCCTTCCTGGAATGATTGATACAGGCAGTCATAGTAGCTTTCATTTCCTTTGTAATCAAAGACAAAGTGCTAGCCATGCTTTTTTTAAAATCTGAGTGGGGCATGATTTTTTGGGTGGTAAGTATTAAAAGTAAGTATTAAAATGAGCATTAGGAGAGTCAAGGTCTGAGGACAGAATAATTAGTTTGCATAAGGACAACTTGAAGGTGAAGGAAGTGAAAGTCCTTGATATTTGTGCTAAAGATGGAGTGTTGGGTCATACAAATTTTGCTGTGAGACCCGCATGTGTATACATGGGATAGGTCACAGTGGGTACCTGAGACTATAACAAAGTTTGGATGTTACATGGTGATAAGGAGATAGGTCCTGTTAGACTGCTTTCTCTTCCTGATGCTTTGTGAATTTGATAAATTGTGGTAGTCCACAGAGCTGGACATATAGATGTGTGTATAAGAAAAACAATCATCTAATTGATATTAAAGTCTTCTAAGACTCTAAGTGCAGATCTGTGAAAGTAGTCTTAAATATTTTGTTATATGGAGTTGGAAGGATGTAGACATACCCCAAAAATAATGTGGAGCTGATTTAGACATCTGTGAGGAAGGAGTCTCCCTACTCCTGGTTTTGGATTTGTTGGGGTGCAGGATGCAGGTTAGGGAGTGCAGTAATGCTATTTGTCTGGCTTGCTTGAGTACGCAGTTCCTACATAGTATGTTATAACCTGCTGAAAACATCACTCTGTCCTGTATGTCAGGTTTTAGCCTGGGTTCTGTAATTGTTAATGTATCTGTCTTAAAATGGGAAATCTGAGGGTGTAACTGAACAGATTCATTGCAATTACTTTATTTATTTACATGGGTTACCGTGAGTCAAGTATGGAAATGCTTTATTGGATGAAAAGGGAATAAGAGGGTGATACATGTCTGGAAGATACAAAGACCAGGATTAGACTGTATGTTACCACAGCTCAGGGGAAATATTTTTTGCTTGAGTGTAATGTTTGCTATGTAACAATGAAAAAAAAAAAAGATTTTTGCAAGAGAAATTATCTGGCTTTATTTATAGGTTTGTGTAATTCATAATGATGCATAATTTTATTGCATCTGCTCTGTATGGGACATTAGAGAAACTTCAATAGATGGGTGGATGCTCTAGGAGAGGGAATGTCATATTTTGGTAGTGGGGTTTACTGCTGCTTGGGTGGTAAAAACAAGGAGCTGGGTGCGGTATTGTTTGCCAGTGAGGCAACAGCTTCTAGAAGGCTATTGGAACAATGTTAGTGTACCATGACATGGACTATGGAACGATAACTTGCATAGCATTTTCTGATGACACTGGAGTAGAAGGGAGAAGATTAGCAGGAAGAATATGGAGAATTATGTCTACAAACTTGTTGAAAGTGGTTGACATTTTGGAGTGTTGCTGACTAATTATATTTAACAAAAAATGGATGCTTGCTGAAAAACTATCCTTAGGGATCTGATTATATTAAGGAGGTTGAATGGTGACTACTACATACAGCTGTTCAGCTTTGGGGACGTTTTGGCTGTGTGCAGTGGCATTATAGAACCCCACCCCAACAGCAACCGAGTCTGCCATTTACTGAGCATGTACCAGTTTTGCGGAGCATGAAATTGGAGCAGTTCAGTGCAGTAGTTATACTTGTCTGTCTAAGCTAAGTAGCCTGAGCTTTTCCTAAGTTATGTGTGGCTACAATAGGAGGACATAGTTTGTGCAGGCTGTAGAAAGCTTGTCTTGCAGTGAACTGAAAAGCTAGGGTTTGCTTTCTGTGAAAAATCTGTTGTTTTGCTGGTATTGCTTATGACTGTAATCTGCTTGAAACAAGCATTTACTAAATGTTCAATGTGTATTATTATCTTGGAGCTTTTTTCCCCGGGCCTCTGCTGAAAATGGACATGTATCCAGTCGGACTCTCCCGGTCAACAAATGTAACATAAAATAAAATAAAATAAATCAATAAATAATTATTCATTAGCCTGCACACCAGCTAATTAGTGTGTATGATTCATTAGTCACCACAAGGTGGCACGACTGAAAAAAATACTGTCTAAGATGGTGGTTTCTGTAAAGAATATACCCGGAAGCTGACTCTGGGATACGTTCACTGGAGGAATACCAAGATGATGAAGATACAGTGAGAATGCCTCAGTCGCTGATACTGTATCCTGAAGCTGTACAGCCCCATGTTGGCATCATGTGAGAACTGGGCTCAATGAATTGACATTTACTTAAACTGAATCAGATGCAACTAAAGACCTTCAGGATTCTTACATCCTTGATAGATTTCTTCACTTTTTGGACAAGATCACCCAGCTGATGGGTGCCTTCAAAATCCTCTTTTCTAGTTGAGCTCAAGCTTTCTTCATGCCTGAAGAAGGACTAGAGTGTCTTAAAACTTGATGTCTTCTTTCATTAAAGCTATTGGTCATTTTATTTCCATGGTGACATCCCTGCCTTTTGAGACCATTGGTGAACTTTTTAATTTTATTGCTTAACAAATTATTGATATGAAAGACAAATTATATATACATTAAGCAATACTGATGCAATATATTATGTTGTTGTCTTTTGGCTTTTCCCATTTAGGGGTCGCCACAGCAGATCTCCGGTCCGCTAATGATTGGCAGTAGATTTTCACATTGCTGAGTTGCCAGCTCGGCGCCCAACCTTCAACGAAGGCACGCCCATTCACGCATGTCTTTCGGAACGCCACTTGATCCGCGGGGAGGACATGCAGACTCAACACAGAAGGCACTCCCCGCACACTAGTTGAGAATCGAACGGGAGAACCTCTTGCTGCGAGGTAACAATGCTACCGCTGCACCACCGCGGATTTGTGATGCAATATATTATGTAATTATTTAAAATGTATTTTCTAACCTGAGATGTAGCAAGTGTCAATAAGATCACTGTGATATGACCCCCTTGCATGTCCCAGCATAAGAGTTGTACAGAAATATCTTAGACACCAATATGTATTTAGTTGGTGAAAATGTTTGTGTACATGACTTTTTCAGTGTGGGACATGACTGTGTGTTTGACTTGGTGGTCCGTTTGTTTTAAAATATGGTAGCAAAATCATTATGATACAGATCAACATTTCAATACTAAAGTTTGAAAAAAATATTTGATTAACTCGCTCCATGCTTAGGAACATTTATTTATTTATTCTTTTGTTTACTAGGTAGGTAGACTAGTCAGCTAACCCTTTTCAGTTTTGACCAGGGCCGGGATTCATATACAAGAAATAAAGTTTATAATACCTAGATAACAGTGTTCAGATGTATGATTTCACAATAAGTCACTGGATGTTTAATGTAAAGATGTACAAACTAAGGATCCAGTATGGGCAGCTGAAGAGTTTACCAAGAGATACAGCATCTCACTCTGTTATTAAACCAAGTATCTAGATATTTCTTAAAAATACAGGTTTCCATCACTTGAAAAGGTAAGGAGTTCCATAATCTGCAGACCTTCTGATGAAGAAAGGAGCACAGCACTGACGTATTAAGCTCTGGTAGATTTACAAATAAACAGTTGCACTCTGATGCAGCTGTATGTTTGGAGAAAATCATACACAGAGTTGCAGCTACAATTTTGCTGTCAAGACATTTGAATGAGTGAATTAAAATCACCCCCCTCAGTAACCTATACCGAAGCGAGCAATGCTAGATGCTTCAACCACCTCCTACTTTAATTTCTCTGAATCTTTTGGGTTTGTAAATACCATGACAGGAATGAACCCTATTCCTAAGTCAAGGAATAATTAAACTTCATGAAATTAGTATTGTTTCAATCTTTGATATTCGCCAGAAGTGCTCTTTGTGACTCCAGCAATGTGCCCAGAAATGACTACTTCTGCAATTCTTATGGAGTTACATATATTGGTAGCATATCTAAATGTAATTGTAGATTTATTTTTATGAGACCCATTGCTCCTACTACTATTGGAACTGTCTGGATATCTTTCTTCTACATTGCCTTTGTTTCTGCATGCAGTTCCTGGTATTTTATGAATTTGTGTCTCGCTGTATGTGAAACGCTATAATCACTAGGTTTACCAATTTCAATAATCAGGGCTACTTTTGTCTTTTTTCATGGACTACTGCATCTGGTTTTCTCTCATCTATTTTTTGAACTGTCGGTAATGAGTAATCCCACATGATGTACACTTCCTCATTCTCTATAATGCTTCGCGGTTCATAATCTCCAGTGCAACAAACTTGCCACATTATTATACCTTTCAGTAATCTTTACCCAATAGAAAACAATGCCAGATGCTTCAAACTCCTCCTATTTGAGAAATGAGAATTCCTCGATATCTGCATTATGAACAGTTTTTGCATACATTCTAGTTTGTTCAATTGACCTAAACTGAATGAGCAAAACGATTTGTGGTATTCTATAATTTATCTAATGACCGATTTGTATATTGGGATCAAAACCTTTTCATCTTTGCTGGATATACTTTGCAAGATATAGGTTCATAGGTTCATACTAGGCTATCTGCTCTAGGGCATTTATAAGCCTAGCCAGAATGTGTTTGGCTTTCGCCACCCATTTTAAATTTATTTTGCTATGCCCTTTTTCGAGGTTAGTATACTGTGCCTCTGTCTAACAGTGACACAGAAGTGATACCCGGGGTAAACCTACGATCTCCCATCCACTCATCAAGATTCCTCTTGAAGAGAGTCAATGAGGGACTCTGCCTAACCTGGACTGGGATTTTATTCCAGAGTGAAGGGAGCCTCTGGGTTATAAATCTGTCCCTCCAGCATGTCCTATTTATTTCAGTGCTGAGGTTCAAGTCTCTCGAGCGCGTAGCTCGATGGGATTTGGATTTTCTGAGGTGCAGCATGTCCATTAATTCCGGGTTGGACATGGCTTTATACATCAGGCACAGATCGCCTCTGAACAGGCGGTATGCCACTGAGTAGAGCTGGAGTTTCTTTAACCGGGCAGCATATGGCATCTGTTTGAGCCCTTTGATCCTCTTGGTGAGGTACTTTTGGGGTCTTTCCAGTTGCTGCAGGTGTCTGGTAAGGTACATCCCAAAAGGGGCATTGTACTCAATTATGGGCCTGATGAGGGATGAGTAAAGAGGCACAATGATGTCCCCTGATCTAGATGTGAATCCCTTCATGATTAGGTGGGCTATATAAAATGTTTTTCTAACCACTTTGGCCACGTGGTTGTCAAATGAGAGATTGCTATCAACTTGGGTCCCCAAGTCCCTAATTACTTCTTCTGTACTTAATGGATTACCACCTATGTGGTAATTTGTGGGCACTTTGTTTTTGCCAAAGGGGATGACTATACACTTTTTGGCATTTAGCTTGAGGCCATGGCTCTGGCACCAGTTGTCTGTTTCTCTGAGGCCCTTTTGGAGGATGCTTGTGTCGACTGGAGAGTTGATTATGGCGCCCAGTTTGCAGTCATCTGCGAACTTGGTCAGCCACAGTCCTTCCATGTTGGCCTGTACCTCCGAGAAATATATACCGAACAAGAGAGGTCCCAGGACTGAGCCTTGTGGGACACCACTTGTAACTGGTTTGGAGTCTGACATGGCTCCAGCAATTCTAACCATGTGGGTTCTGTCCTTGAGCCAGTTTGCAATCCATCTAGTGACATAGGGGTTTATATTTAAGCTGGTGAGCTTATCTATAATGCCAGTGGGGTATTGTATCGAAGGCTTTTGCGAGGTCCAGGTAGGCTGTGTGGACCACCTTCCCTCGTCAATGGCCTTGGTGACTGTTTCAAAGAAATCAACCAGGTTTAAGAGGCAGGATCTGCCCTTAACAAAGCCGAACTGGGTAGGATCCAGTGTTTGTTGGTCCCCAATATCTTTATTTATGAGGTCCATGATGATCCTTTCCATAGCTTTGCAGACCAAGCTAGTCAGGCTTATGGGGCGATAGTTTCCAGGATCCGTTGAGGCACCACCTTTATGGAGAGGGACCACTGTTGCTGTACGCCACTCTTTGGGCACATATCCTGTAGTAAGGCTGAGAATGAACAGTAGTTTTATGTTTGGGTTTAGCTCTTCTTGGAGTTCATGTAGGGCTTGGCCGGGACACCATCTGGTCCCATTGATGCTGTGTTTTTGCTTTGGAGAGGCGGCTCTTACCTGAGCATCTGAGATGTCAGGGGCAGCACTCTGCTGGGATAGATATTTGCCCTTTTGGTGGGGGGGGGGAGAAGTTTGCGCTGAACCTGTCAGCTAGGATGTTGGCAATGTCTGTGGGTTCGGTGTATTTTTTGTCATTTTGGACTAATTCTGAGCATATCTGGGAATTACCACCCAGGTTCCTAACATAACTAAAGAAAGCCTTGTGATTATCCTTAGTGTCCTGTGCAATTTTTCTCTCGAAGCTGGCCTTAGACAATTTTATGTGTGCCCGTAGTTTTTGCTAATACTGATCAGTGATGCCTTCCTCTTTTGGGATTTTGCTCTATCATTTAATAGCTTCCTCCTTCTATTGTATAGTTTGTTTATGGCTGGGGTCCACCAGACAGGACGTCTGCCTTTGGAGGATTGGGTCTTGGTTTTATTTGGGATCACATGATCCATGCATTCCTGAAGGTGTTCATAGAATGCGTTTATAAAGGATTCTGCGGTCTGGGCGTATTTTCCACAGGCCGGGGCTTTGAAGGATTCCACCTCAGTTTTGAGGAGTGTGAAATTTGCTTTAGAGAAGTTTTTCACTGTGGTTTTCTGGGCAGGGGGTGGGGTCGGGATGTGAATATCCAGTGAGATTTGTTTATGGTCTGATCTTACCAGTGAGGGATACACTTCTGGTCTGGAGCATAGAGTCCCCATGTTGGTGATGATCAAGTCCAGTATGTTTTCCCCTTTTGTGGGAGTGGTAACAAGTTGTTCCATAGCATTTGAGTTTATAAATTCTAGGAACCTTTGGGCTAGGGTGTTGGAGCTAGAGTAATGCTCCCAGTCTATGTTTGGGTAGTTGAAGTCGCCCAATATAATGGTGTTTGGCGAGACCTTCATATTTTCCAGTGTTCTCAGGAAGGCCGAGTGGGGTTCCTGGGTTTGGGAGGGTGGTCTGTAGCAGGCTATAAACTGGAAGGCAGTTTAACCCACTGTTAGTTGCACATGGATAGTCTCTGATGCTTCGTGCTTTGCCACCAACCTGGAGGTGTGGGTATCTTTGATGAATATCGATACTCCCCCTCCTTTTGTGGTTCGGTCCAAGTTTTGGGGCCGAAAAGCATGGTATGAGGTATAACCTGGTAGTGCTGGGGTGCTCTCAGGAGCCCTGAACCAGGTTTCTGTTACTGCACAGATATCGATGTTCTCCATGCTAAGGAGAGTTTCGAGTGCGTGCATCTTGAGGTTTAGACTTCTGGCATTGAGTAGCATTACTCTTAGTTTCTTATCCCTTGTGATACCTATGGAGGTGGGTTTGTCTTTTGAGCCTTGCCTAAAAAAGGCACTATGGGGGTAGCAAGAGCCTTTGCCAATAACCGAAAGCCCAGGGGTGACAGGTGCAAGCCGTCCCTAGCGAAGCATCGTGGCTTGTCGAGCATATCATCCCATGCTGACAGGCATTGGATCCCCTTTGAATGACACCAGTACTTAAGCCAATTGTTGAAATTGATCATCTTATCTTCATATTGTGGCATCATTCTTGGTGAAGGTAAGATGCTACTCAAGGTCAGGGTCATACCGGACTGGGCTACATGCTCAGAGAGCTCCTTTATGTCTCTTTTCATGTAGTCCAGGGAGGTACGTCTCAGGTCATTCACACCAGCATGGACAATGACTGAGTCATATTTGTACTTGCCTTGGAGTGACCTGAGTGCTTGTGTTATGTGGCGGATCCTAGCGCCCGACAGGCTGCTCACCGTGACCCTCTCCTTGTTCAGCCTGGTGAGTGGGACGTCAGTGTGCCTGGCGATAGAGTCACCTATTACAAGTGTATCAGGTGTGTTGTTTAGTCTTAAGGGCTGTGACTGTTCGGCACACTGGCTTTGTGAGATATGTGTTGCACGTGTTTTGTTTTGGGATAGCGGCTGCTTGGGTGTCTGCTTTGGAGGTCTCTGCTGCTTCGGCAGATCTTTATTTAGAGCCTCCGAGTATGTTTTTGTGTGATTATGTGTTTGGTTTGCTGTCGTGGTAGGTCTATGTGAGACTGGAATTGTAGTGAGTGTGGTTTCCTTCTCCTCCTGACTGATTATGCCAGTACTGAGTTGAGAGAGCTTAGCCTCCACTTTGGCTATATGGTTGCATCTCTCACATGTGTTGGAATTTGTTGGGAGGAGGAGAGGGTTGTCTGTGTACATGAGGCAGTTGTAACATTGCCTCAAGATTCCCAGATTCACCAGCTGGACTGGAGAGGAGATTGACAACTGACCTTTGGACATGCTAGAATAATATTGGGAATTCCTTAATAATTGAAAACCAGGGCCAGTGGGGAGTGAGGGTGTAGTGCTTTTAATTTTTAGTGCTGACTTATATAATTGCTTTAGTGAGCAAGTGACAGGTAACTTAAGTGCAATGCGTTACAGGTAACTTAAATGCAAAAACGACAAACAGTAACTTTCTTTCAAGTGAAACAAGGAAATAAGTACAGTAAGCAATGCAGATATCACTAGTGATCCACAGAAGCTGAGAAGCCGTGTATTAGGTGGAATTAGCATTCCAGGGAAATAACAAGCAAACAAACAACAAGCATATAAACAAAGCTAGATTCAGCAGGCCTGGATCTAGTCTATGCTACAACAAACAAGGTGTACCAATTTCAGTAAGATACAGTTCAAATATTCAGGCACTATAAACCTTTAACCAGAAATTCCCAGCTCAGAAGGGCAGAGTCCAGCCTCTTCTCCCACAAGAGTGCAGACCACAAACCTTCTTAATGTAAAATAACTGGCCTGAAGCCCAAGTGCTTAAACCAGAACTAATACACTTTAAGAATAACAGACACTGGGCTCTCAATCAGCAGTTCCCAACTTAGAAGGATGAAAGCTACCTGTCCTGCCACCACAGTGCATGCCACAAACCTTCCTAATGTAAAACAACTGGTCTGAAGCCCAAGTGCTTAATCCAAAAGACTTAGAATGATAGCTACACTTTAATCAAGTTACTACCAAGCAGTAATAAATACAATTGAATACTTTAGAGAATGCCTGGATTAGTGCTCAAGTTACACAAACAAAGCTAGATCCAGCAGGCCCGAATCCAGTCTATGCCACAGCAAACAAGGCACCAACTTCAGTAAGAAGCAGTTCAGATATGCATGCACTATAAGCCTTCAACCAGAAATTCCCAGCTCAGAAGGGCAGAGTCCAGCCTCTCCTCCCACAAGAGTGCAGACCACGAACCCTCTTAATGTAAAATAACTGGCCTGAAAGCCCAAGCGCTTAAACCAGAATTAATACACTTTTAGAATAACAGACACTGAGCCCTCAATCAGCAGTTCCCAACCTAGAAGGATGTAAGCTACCTGTTCTGCCACTACAGTGCAGACCACAAACCCTCTCAGTGCAAAACAACTGGTCCGAAGCCCAAGTGTTTAAACCAAAAGGCTTAGAATGAGTTACACCAAGCAGTAATAAATACAATTGAGTACTTTTAAGATGATGCAAAAGTAAAAAAGTAGGTAGAAACACAAGTACAGTAAAAGCAGATGAAATTTTTTTTTTTTTTTTTTTTCTGAACAAGTGCTGAGATCAAAGAAACAGATTTGAGTGCTGAAACTAGAAAACTGGCTAGTTATAAGAAAAAAAACTAAGCTAGAAGGCTTCCCTCTAACACAGAAGGGCTTGGGGGATCAGAAGCCTACAAATAGTTTATACCACTTAACAGGAAAGGCAGGAAACAAGCTTAATTTTTTTTTTTTTTTTTTTCTGTTTCCCAGATGCTCTCTTTGTACACAGTAGGAGTGCCTGAAATCAGAATATGATCTCACTGCACTCAGTTGAGTGAGCAAATGAGATGGGCCCAGAAGGAGTATCCAAACACAAATTTACAAGAGGGGCGGGCAGTTGCAAGGCCACTAAGATTAACACCAAAACAAATAACAGGGAGGCTGGGTGGGACTAACTGAAGAGCAGAGTGAAAACTTCCAGTTCAGTTAATATTCCTTCCACACAGTTAAAATCAATTTAAATACTGTATTTTTTGGAAAAAAAAGAGCAGATAAAGGTACTTAAATTCCCTTATACGTCCAGTTGAATATAGCAAGTTCTTAGCCGGCCAAAGCTGAGGTTTTTAAGCAGAAAATATTTCACACTGTGCCACTTAAATAGGCAAGGACAGGAAATCAAAGAATGTGACTACCTCCACACCTGTAATTACTAGCAAATAACAAAATTCAGCCAACACTGACTAACTTCCAGTTCAGCTAATATTCCTTCCACACAGTTAAAATCAATTTAAATACTGTATTTTTTTGAAAAAAAGAGCAGATAAAGGTACTTAAATTCTCTTAACGTCCAGTTGAATATAGCAAGTTCTTAGCCGGCCAAAGCTGAGGATTTTAAGCAGAAAATATTTCACACTGTACCACTTAAATAGGCAAGGACAGGAAATCAAAGAATGTGACTACCCCCGCACCTGTAATTACTAGCAAATAACAAAATTCAGCAAACACTGACTAACTTCCAGTTCAGCTAATATTCCTTCCACACAGTTAAAATCAATTTAAATACTGTATTTTTTGAAAAAAAAGAGCAGATAAAGGTACTTAAATTCTCTTATACGTCCAGTTGAATATAGCAAGTTCTTAGCCGGCCAAAGCTGAGGTTTTTATGCAGAAAATATTTCACACTGTACCACTTAAATAGGCAAGGACAGGAAATCAAAGAATGTGACTACCCCCACACCTGTAATTACTAGCAAATAACAAAATTCAGCAAACACTGACTAACTTCCAGTTCAGCTAATATTCCTTCCACACAGTTAAAATCAATTTAAATACTGTATTTTTTGAAAAAAAGAGCAGATAAAGGTACTTAAATTCTCTTATACGTCCAGTTGAATATAGCAAGTTCTTAGCCAGCCAAAGCTGAGTTTTTTTTAACCCATATAACACATTTTTAAAACCCCTTTTAAATGTTCCTTATATTTTATGCCTGAATCCATCATGACTCCTCACACAAGTAGCTGGTAAGGCATACATATATCCAGTAGTATTACCACCAAAGTACATTACCATACATTTGTTAACACTGATATTGCTGTTAACACTGATATTGCTAATATCACTTAATTCTGCCCACTGTAGAAGGACATTTAAACAGACTTAAAGCACACGTTGGTCACTGCTGTTCATTACCATGCTCCCACAGTTTTAGTTATAGTATTAACTGCAAATGTGCTGAGCCAGATCCTCTCCTGAGTGGGAAACCAGACATAAATAGGTCAAACAGTAATGTTCTCACAAAAGATCCCTGGGGTACACCCAGATGAGTGATTTTACTGTTGCAGACCAAGTTCTTGACCATTACAGTAGATTTTATTTCTTTTAGTCAATTAGCCACTCATCTTGTGATATAAGGGTTTATTTCCATTTGCTGCATTGTTCTTCATACTGCGGTATTAGGCACTGTATCAAAGACCTTTGCAATGTCCCTGTATACCACATCAGCCACAAAACCTAGGCCAAAACTACTAGCTTAATTATGGTTTAAAACTAATCAAGTTTGTAAAACACTAATGTCCTGCTAGAAAACTATACTAGAGTGCAAATTGCTAGGATCTAACATCTCCAAAATCAAACCTGTAATACTGTAACTCCTTAAGTTGAAAACTTGCTGAAAACATGAATGTTAAAAAGGGTGTCAGTCATTAATTTTAACAAAAGCACAAACAGCTATAATAGTGCAATTGCAAAATGTTAAAATTTCAAAAAAGCCCTTGCACCTTTCCCCCAGCTCACTAAATTATGTAATCAACTTTGAGGCTGCATCATAGTGTTAAATGGCTACCACTAAGTTTTGTCAAAAAACAAATATTTCCCTTCTCTGTTGTATTACCAATTCAGAAAAGGAAAATGGCTTTTCCCAAGCACTGTGCTTGAAGCTATGTGGTGACTTTTGACAAATATCTACAACTCATCAGACATATACAATCCCAAAACACACATGCTTGTTCACTGGGGGCTGGCCTCCCTGTACCTCCTCAGACTGCCGCCCGTTTCCGCAAGGTGCTGTGATCCCAAAGCTGTAGTAGTGCAATAGCAGAGGTACACAAGGCATAGACTCCTCCCCTTCCAGTATGCATTTTAAGTAGTACATATTCTTATGATGTACCTGGTTTGCTATTCATAGACAAGGAAGTGTCATCCTTATGAGTGACTTTAACTATCTTCCATCTCCATTTCTTAGTCTTCTGTTTTGCGATACAAGGACAACATACAGTTTTAGGTCTCTGATTCTGATTTTGCTGATCTGTAATCTAGACAAGGTACAATCAGTAGTTGTTATGAACCCAGTTACAGAATGCAGTATCGCAGTAAACAAACAGCCATGTGCCAGTCACAAACAGCTATTAACTAAAATATGTTGAGCAGAACATGCTACCTGTCAAATCGTTTTATGATAGCCCACTGAACAGTGCATTGCTCACCTACATTGACTTGTAGAAACACAGATTATTACATTAAGTATGGCATCGTGGCACAACATTAAGTATGGCATCGTGGCACAACATTAAGTATGGCATCGTGGCACAACTAGCCTACTTGTTTCCTTCTATCTTAATAAGCTGAGGTGTTGCTTACTTTAAACTCAACATGTAAGAACTGTCATCCAAATACTGTGTTGGGGAGCCTGTCTTTCAGTCATTGGCAGGTTATTCGAATGCTGGCTTGTGGAAAGATATTTCACCAAAAACACATTCAGCAATGGTTCCCTTTTCTCTACTGTTACATGACCTCAGAGTAGGTATATTTAAGATGAAGGCTGTGAGGTGGACTGCCCCTATAAAAAAAGATTTTACTCTAAGGATTAATGGATGCGATATCACTTTAGTAACAAGAATCTGTCCATGTAGTTTTGAATTCTCTCACTCTCTCAGTTTTGAGCTTGCAGCTTCTTCAAGAGTATTGTTGAAATCAGCCATTGCCCTTTCTTTATTTTATTTTATTTTATTTTATTTTTATCTTAATCATTTGCATTTTGTTGAGTCAGGGAAACCAGTAAAAATTAATAAAACAACATTCAATGGAAAGAAATACAAAGCATATAAAGTTATGTCAACAAAAATTAAATAAAATAATAGTTTGTACAGACTTAACATATAGAAGGATAATTAGCAGGTAGTAGCAAATGTTATTGCTAAACACTATTTAAATAAGCACTTCGTATAGATGTACAGTTACACTACTGATAAATGAGTTTATTGAGGTGTACACTAAAATCTTTGATATGTCCAGTGAGGCACTGTGAAAAAGCTGCACATTACTGGTATTTTGAAATGTAAGTTGAACTTGGTTATACAAAGTAAGAGGTGGAGCTGGGTAATGAGGCCAGGAAGCAAGAGATAGAGCTGGGTAATGAGGCTAGGAAGCAAAAGATGAAGCTAGGTGATGAGGCCAGGAAGCAAGAGATGGAGCTAGTTGATGAGGCCTGGAAGTATGAGATTGAGCTAGGTGATGAGGCCAGAAAGCAAGCAATGGAGCTGGGTGATGAGGCCAGGAAGCAAGAAATGGAGTTAGGTGATGAGGCCTGAAAGCAAGAGATGGAGCTGGGTGATGAGGCCTGAAAGCAAGAGATGGAGCTGGGTGATGAGGCCAGGAAGCAAGCGATGGAGATGGGTGATAAGGCCAGGAAGCAAGAAATGGAGTTAGGTGATGAGGCCAGGAAGCAAGTGATGAAGCTGGGTGATGAGGCCAGGAAGCAAGAAATGGAGTTAGGTGATGAGGCCAGAAAGCAAGAGATGGAGCTGGGTGATGAGGCTTGAAAGCAAGAGATGGAGCTGGGTGATGAGGTTGGGAAGCAAAGATGGAGCTGGGTGATGAGGCCAGATGGCAGCCATAGATGAAAGCCATAAGGAGTAGAAAAGTAACAACACTTGCAGAGAGAAGAAGGAGAAATTGTAGGAAGAGGAGACAAAAAAGAAAAAGTAAGTTAGTTTAGGGAGCAGAAATGTAGAAGAAAGTGTAATATGTTAATATGGAGTCTGCACAGTGAGATGAGGGAATGTCAAGTGTTACATATAGATGTACAAATTGAAGGAGTGGGTATATATTGTTGAAGAAGAGAGTAAGAAGGAAGTAATAGGGTGATATGAGTTGTTGAGTGGATAAAATAGTTACAGATGGGCATGCAAGTCTGTGAGTCTGCTGTTAAGTAATTACTACAGTTAAGGAATATGTGAAATGTTGTTAGGGGCTGCAATTTGTATTGTGTCATCACATTTAAAACATACACATTAGACATTTAAATGGTCTATAACTGTTTTTAAAGGTTGTATCAGTATCACTTAGACATATGTTTATTTATTGTAGCAACATGGAGGTTTGTCTCACATTTTAGTTTTATCTATGTGGCTTATTTGTTAGTGGAACTAAGAGTTCTGCTGGTTGTATGCTATCAAGAATTAGGTTAATATATTTTATTTAATTTTTGGAAAGATTTTCACAAGTACAAAAATATACACAAAAGTTCATTGTGGTAATAAAGAAATAAAATACAGTACAGAAATCTGAGTGAAAAAGGAAAAGATGCAGGGCCGGATTCACGATGGCTTGCACGGAGTCTAAGAGTAGTGTAAGACTCCATGCAGCCATCATGTCCGACGAGCGATCCACGAACAGCCTGCAGTGGCGTGTAAGAGAGCTCCTAAAACAGCTCTTACATGGACAGGGCTTGGGTATGCAAATTATCTCACTTGCAGCCGAAAGGCATGCAAATGAGGTAATTTTACAATCCAGGAAGCACAAACCTGTCCGTGTAAGAGCCGTGTTATCTGCAGAAATGTACTCAGTTGACAACTGAGTACCGTTCTGCAAATAGCACAATGGAGCCTTGTCAGCTCCAAATAAAGGTTGCATATGTTCCAGGAAGCATGCCAATGGCCAAATATGTGGCCACTGGCAACGTACCTCCATGCAAAATTAAAATAAAAATGTTTTTTTTTTCAGCGATCGCCGATGTTTAAATGTAGTGCAGTGCCGCGCAAACGGGCTGCGCTAAAAAAAAAATCAACAGAAAAATATTTAAAACCCATAAACGTGGGTTTTATGCAAACCATCAATATACAATGTAAGGGAATAGCAGGCTGAAAACAACATGGCCACTGAGTAGGGTTGCTAAGGGGGGAAGCTCAGTGTAAGACATGTAACTAAGCATTAGTAGGCAATCCTATGTAAATGAGTGTTAGGATAGTGAATCACACTTTTACATAGGATATAAGCACATTCCCTGGAGTGTAGGAGTAGGATAAGGGGGAGTAACAGAGTAGGAGATAGGTGACATCACAGGGGGGTATGTATGAAAGAAATGAAGCTCATTGGAGCAGAGTGGGATGTGAAAGCTGTCAGTTAGACATCATGGAAAGAGGTGTGTCAACAGGTAGACATGGGAAAACCAAGAAATGGAAGGTGTACACTATGGATAACACCAAAGTTTCTTGACGAGCATGCATGCGCACGTGTGCACGCTGGGAAGCCCGAGTAAGATGGAGTGCGCGCGTGTAAGCGTGACTGCGCGCGTTTACGCTGGAGTAAGCATGTATAAGGCTGTTTAAAGACCTGTAAGCGCGTTTGCGCTGGTGTGCGAGCGTTTTAACCTGAATAAGCAAGTTGTAGTGCATCTAAGCATGGGTGGGCGCGTGTTAGCTGCTGTGCGTGTGTTTTCCCTTGTATGCGTGTCGCTCCCCCCTGAGGAAACAGAGGAAAAAGGAAGCACAACAAATTGTAGGAAGCTACCAGTTACTAGCATAGCTAGCAGGTGAAAACAATCAGAATCAGGCAATTACACAGGCAGAACAGTAGCCCAGCCCAGCACTGAAAACTCTGCAAACAACAGTGCAGTATGTTTCTCTCAACAGACACTGCAACACTGGCGTAAGCTACTAGAAGTGAAAACTGAAAAAGCTTCACTCAGACAAAAAATGCTAGGGGCTGCCATAGCTGTTAAAAGGCGACATATGCAACATGCTGAGGGTGGTGACAATGCAAATGCTGCCGGACAACCCACAGTGAGGAGATGGAGAAGAGTGTACAGGCCCAGGGTCACCTACCAGGGGTTACATGAGCTGGAGATAGTGGAGCGCTATAGATTTGACAGAGACCTCCTGCAGCAAATTGTTGAGCTGTGCAGGTCACACCTCACACACAGAACCAACAGAGGGGATCCCATCCCAGTGGAAACCAAGGTATGTGTTGGCCTAAGAATACTAGCAACAGGTACCTTCCAGAGACCAACTGGTGATATGATGGGGATATCACAGGCATCAGCATCCAGGGTACTGCACCAGTTCCTGGATGCCATGTCAGCAAATGTCGGTGATCATGTATATTTCCCCAATTCCCATGAGGTATTGGCCAGCAATATGCGTCTCTTCCAGCAAATAGCGGAATACCCTGAGGTAGTGGGTGCAATAGACTGCACGCATATACGCATCAAAGCACCAGCCGGTGAGTGGGGTAGGGCCTACATTAACCGCAAGGGCTTCCCCTGCATCAACTACCAGGTTGTGTGTGATGCCCAGGGCATAATAATGAATGTGTGTGCTGGCTGCCCTGGAAGCTACCATGATTCCCATATCTGGCATCTGACGCAGCTGTACCAGACATTTGCCAGTGGGGACATCCCACATGGTCACCTACTGGGGGATGCTGGCTATGCACTGGAGCCGTGGCTGATGACACCCATCAGAAATACACACACACCTGAACAGGAACGCCATAATGAGGCACACGCACAAACAAGAAATGTAATAGAGCGTGTGTTTGGGCTGCTCAAGTCACAGTTCCGGTGCTTGGACACATCTGGTGGAGCCTTGCAGTACTCACCAACTACATGTACCCAAATTGTCATGGTATGTGCTATGCTACATAATATGATTCTGCGAAAACAGCTGCAGCAGGACCAGCATAGGCCCCCCACCATTGCCAAGGCCATCACAGGCAGAGCGTGACTCGGAGGAGGAACAACCTGAGCCTGCCCCAGTAGGCAGAAGGAGGCATGCCCAGTATGCCTTGGCCTTGGCAAAGAGGCAATGCATAGCACATACACTGGCTCAGTAGGAACCCTGGAAATGATACCTCTCTCTGACTCACACATATAATAAAAGGGATGCCTAAGTTGACACAACCTGCTTTCAAACATGTACAGGGAGTGTAGTATGTGCATCCAGCATAGGCAGCCCTGCATCACCACCTGAGGCATGATTGCCATGTGTAAAGCAATGTAACACCATGTAGCATATGCAAACTTGATGACCCTGAGTAACATCCTACCCTCACCAAGCATGATGCCACAATATGAAGACAAGATGATCAATTACAAGAATTGGCTTAAGTATTGTTGTTAGTCAAAGGGGATCCAATGCCTGTCAGCCTGGGATGACATGCTGAGCAAGACACGATGCTCCGCTAGGGATGGCTTGCACCTATCAACCCTGGCCTTTTGGATACTGGCAAAGGCTGTTGTCACCCCCATAGTGCCTTGAATAGGTAAGGCTCACAACACAAACCCACCTCCATAGGTATCACAAGGGATACGAAACTAGAAGTAATGCTACCCAATGCCAGAAGTCTAAACTGCAAGATGCATGCAGTCCAAACTCTCCTCAGCATGGAGAATGTTGATATCTGTGCAGTAACGGAAACCTGGTTCAAGGCTCACAAGAGCACCCTAGCACTACCAGGTTACACCTCATACCATGCTTTACAGCCCCAAAACATGGAACAAACTACAAAAGGAGGGTGAGTATCAATAATTGTCAAGGATACCAACACCCCCAGGTTGGTGCCACAGCATGAAGCAGCACAGACTATCCACATGCAAGTAACAGTGGCTAAAACTGTCTCCCAGTTCGTAGCCTGCTACACACCACCCTCCTAAATCCAGGAACCCCACTTGGCCTACTTCAGAACACATGAAAATATGAAGGTCTCTCCAAACATTATATTGGGCGACTGCAACTACCCAAACATAGACTGGGAGCATTATTCTAGCTCCAACACCCTAGGCCAAAGGTTCCTAGAATTCATAAACCGAAATGCTATGGAACAACTTGTCACTACTCCCACAAGAGGGGTAAACATACTGGACCTGATAATCACCAACATGTGGACTCTATGGCCAAGACGAGAAGTGTATCCCTCACTGGTAAGATCAGACCATAGAGTAATCTCACTGGATATTCACATCCTGACCCCAGTCCCTGGCCAGAAAACCACAGTGAAAAACATGTGTAAAGCAAATTATGCACTCCTCCAAACTGAGGTGGAATCCATTAAAGCCCTTGTGCCTGTGGAAAATATGGCCCAGACCTCAGAACCCTTTATAAATGCATGCTATGAACACCTTCAGGAATGCATGGATTATGCAATCCCAAATAAAACCAAGACCCAATCCTCCAAAGGCAGGCAACCTGTCTGGTGGACCCCAGCCATCAACAAACCATGCAAGAGAAGGAGGAAGCTACTACATGATAGAGCAAAACCCAAAAAGGGAAGGCATCACTGATCAGTATTATGACAAAAAACTATGGCCACACATAGAATCCTCTAAGGCCAGCTACGAGATAAAAATTGTACAGGACACTAAGGATAACCATAAGGCTTTCTTTACTGATGGTAGGAACCTGGGTGGGAATTCCCAGATGTGCTCAGAATTAGTCCAAAATGACAAACAATACACCAAACCCACAGACATTGCCAACATCCAACCTGACAGGTTCAGTGCAAACTCCCCCCCCCACCAGAAGGCCGAACATCTATCCCAGCAGAGTGCTGGCCCCCTGACATTGCAGATGCTCAGGTAACAGCCAGCACCTCCAAAGCAAAACACACAGCATCAATGGGACCAGATGGTGTCCTGGGCTGCGTCCAACATGAAGTCCAAGAAGAATTGAACACCAAATAAAACTACTGCTCAATCTCAGCCTTACCACAGGATATATACCCAAAAAGCAGTGAACAGCAACAGTGGTCCCTCTCCACAAAGGTGGTGCCTGAATGGATACTGCAAACTATCACCCCAGAATCCTGACTAGCTTGGTCTGCAAAGCTATGGAAAGGATCATCATGGACCTCAGAAATAAAGATATTGGGGACCTACAGACACTGGACCCTACCCAGTGTGGCTTACTTAAGGGCAGATCCTACCCCTTAAACCTGGTTGAGTCATTTGAAACAGTCACCAAGGCCATTGATGAGGGGAAGGTGGTCCACACAGCCTACCTGGACCTTGCAAAAGCCTTACATACAATACCCCACTTGGTCATTATAGATAAGCTCACCAGCTTAAATATAAACCCCTATGTCACTAGATGGGTTGCAAACCGGCTCAAGGACAGAACTGACATGGTCAGAAATGCTGGAGCCATGTCAGAGCCCAAACCAGCTACAACTGGCATCCCACAAGGCTCGGTCCTGGGACCTCCCTTGTTTGGTATATATTTCTCGGAGGTACAGGCCAACATGGAAGGACTGTGTCTGAACAAGTTTGCAGATGACTACAAACTGGGTGCCATATCTGACCCTCCAGCTGACACAAGCATCCTACAAAAGGGCCTCATAGAAACACACAACTGGTGCCAGAGCCATGTCATCAAGCTAAACGCAAAAAAGTGTATAGTCATCCCCTTTGGAAAAACAGTACATGCCCACCAATTATCACATAGGTGGTAACCCATTAAGTACAGAAGAAGTAATAAGAGACCTGGGGACACAAGTTGATGGAAATCTCACATTTGACAACCATGTGGTTGTAGTGGTTATAATAACATTTCATATACCCACCTAATCATGAAGGTATTCACCGCTACATCAGAGGAGGTCATCGTGCCTCTTCAGTCATCCTTCATCAGGCTCACAATTGAGTACAATGCCCCTTGTGGGATGTACCTTAGCAGACACCTCCAGCAACTGGAAAGACCCCAAAAGTACCTCACCAGGAGGAGCAAAGGGCTATTGGCAAAGGCTCTTGCTACCCCCATAGTGCCTTTTTTAGGCAAGGCTCAAAAGACAAACTCACGTCCATAGGTATCACAAGGGATAAGAAACTAAGAGTAATGCTACTCAACACCAGAAGTCTAAACCTCAAGATGCACGCATTCGAAACTCTCCTTAGCATGGAGAACATCGATATCTGTGCAGTAACAGAAACCTGGTTCAAGGCTCCCGAGAGCACCCCAGCACTACCAGGTTATACCTCTTACCATGCTTTTTGGCCCCAAAACTTGGACCAAACCACAAAAGGAGGGGGAGTATCAATATTTGTCAAAGATACCCACACCTCCAGGCTGGTGGCACAGCACGAAGCATCAGAGACTATCCGTGTGCAACTAACGTGGGTAAAACTGCCTTCCAGTTTATAGCCTGCTACAGACCACCCTCCCAAACCCAGGAAACCCACTCAGCCTTCCTGAGAACACTGGAAAATATGAAGGTCTCTCCAAACACCATTATATTGGGTGACTTCAACTACCCAAACATAGACTGGGAGCATTACTCTAGCTCCAACACCCTAGCCCAAAGGTTCCTAGAATTTATAAACTCAGATGCTATGGAGGAACTTGTTACCACTCCCACAACAGGGGAAAACATACTGGACCTGATCATCACCAACATGGGGACTCTATGCTCCAGACCAGAAGTGTATCCCTCACTGGTAAGATCAGACCATAAACTAATCTCACTGGATATTCACATCCCGACCCCATCCCCTGCCCTGAAACCCACAGTGAAAAACTTTTCTAAAGCAAATTTCACACTCCTCAAAACCGAGGTGGAATCCTTCAAAGCCCCTGGGCCTGTGGAAAATAAGGCCCAGACCGCAGAATCCTTTATAAAAGCATTCTATGAACACCTTCAGGAATGCATGGATCATGCAATCCCAAATAAAACCAAGACCCAATCCTCCAAAGGCAGACAACCTATCTGGTGGACCCCAGCCATAAACAAACAATACAATAGAAGGAGGAAGCTACTACATAATAGAGCAAAATCCCAAAAAGGGAAGGCATGTCTGATCAGTATTAGCAAAAAACTACGGGCACTCATAAAATCGTCTAAGGCCAGCTTCGAGAGAAAAATTGCACAGGACACTAAGGATAATCACAAGGCTTTCTTTAGTTATGTTAGAAACCTGGGTGGGAATTCCCAGATATGCTCAGAATTGGTCCAAAATGACAAAAAATACACCGAACCCACAGACATTGCCAACATCCTAGCTGACAGGTTCAGCGCAAACTCCCCCCCCCCACCAAAAGGGCAAATATCTATCCCAGCAAGAGTGCTGCCCCCTGACATCTCAGATGCTCAGGTAAGAGCTGCCCTCTCCAAAGCAAAAAACACAGCATCAATGGGACCAGACGGTGTCCCGGGCTGTGTCCTACATGAACTCCAAGAAGAGCTAAACCCAAACATAAAACTACTGTTCAATCTCAGCCTTACTACAGGATATGTACCCAAAGAATGGCGTACAGCAACAGTGGTCCCTCTCCACAAAGGTGGTGCCTCAATGGATCCTGGAAACTATTGCCCCATAAGCCTGCCTAGCTTGGTCTGCAAAGCTATGGAAAGGATTATCATGGACCTCATAAATAAAGATATTGGGGACCTACAGACACTGGATCCTACCCAGTTCGGCTTTGTGTAGGGCAGATCCTGCCTCTTAAACCTGGTAACCTGGTCGATTTCTTTGAAACAGTCACCAAGGCCATTGACGAGGGGAAGGTGGTCCACACAGCCTACCTGGACCTTGCAAAAGCCTTCCATACAATAGCCCACTTGGGCATTATAGATAAGCTCACCAGCTTAAATATAGACCCCTATGTCACTAGATGGGTTGCAAACTGGCTCAAGGACAGAACCCACATGGTTAGTATTGCTGGAGCCATATCAGACTCCAAACCAGTTACAAGTGGCATCCCACAAGGCTCAGTCCTGGGACCTCTCTTGTTCGGTATATATTTCTTGGAGGTACAGGCCAACACGGAAGGACTGTGGCTGACCAAGTTCGCAGATGACTGCAAACTGGGCGCCATAATCGACTCTCCAGCCGACACAAGCATCCTCCAAAAGGGCCTCATAGAAACAGACAACTGGTGCCAGAGCCATAGCCTCAAGCTAAATGCCAAAAAGTGTATAGTCATCCCCTTTGGCAAAAATAAAGTGCCCACAACTTACCACATAGGTGGTAATCCATTAAGTACAGAAGAAGTAATTAGGGACCTGGGGACCCAAGTTGATAGCAATCTCTCATTTGACAACCACGTGGCCAAAGTGGTTAGAAAAACATTTTATATAGCCCACCTAATCATGAAGGGATTCACATCTAGATCAGGGGAGGTTATCGTGCCTCTTTACTCATCCCTCATCAGGCCCATAATTGAGTACAATGCCCCTTTTGGGATGTACCTTACCAGACACCTGCAGCAACTGGAAAGACCCCAAAAGTACCTCACCAAGAGGATCAAAGGGCTCAAACAGATGCCATATGCTGCCCGGTTAAAGAAACTCCAGCTCTACTCAGTGGTATGCCGCCTGCTCAGAGGCGATCTGTGCCTGATGTATAAAGCCATGTCCAACCCGGAATTAATGGACATGCTGCACCTCAGAAAATCCAAATCCCATCGAGCTACGCGCTCGAGAGACTTGAACCTCAGCACTGAAATAAATAGGACATGCTGGAGGGACAGATTTGTAACCCAGAGGCTCCCTTCACTCTGGAATAAAATCCCAGTCCAGGTTAGGCAGAGTCCCTCACTGACTCTCTTCAAGAGGAATCTTGATGAGTGGATGGGAGATTGTAGGTTTACCCTTGGTATCACTTTTATGTCACAGTTAGACAGAGGCACAGTATACTAACCTTGAAAAATGTCATGGCAAACACCAGTTAAAATGTGTGTTGAAGGACAAACACACTCTGACTAGGATTAGAAATGCCCTAGGGCGCATAGCCTAGTGTTTGTCAATGTCCACCCAAGTTGCGGAATACACTAGTAATGTTGGACAAGCTTGGTTTAAGTAGGCCATAGCTGAACAAAATGCAACATGGTCATACCTTAGTCTGGTGAGCTCAGTATGAATATTTAAAGCAGTGATGGGACTCAAACCCAGGATACTGTGCACCAGAGTGAAAGGACTGAACCACTACACTGTGACAATATTACAGTGTTTGGTCAGTATGAAAGAATGCTTGACAAGTGAATGCAGACTGTCCCATGGAAACCCTGCAGGCACAGCATAATCCCTCTTGGGTTCAGACACAAAGTAGTTGGGCAGTAAGAACACAACATGACTTCCAACACACACACTATAAATGTCAACTATTATTCAAGTTCACACACAACCACAAATGTAGTGGACCTCAGATCTCAACATATGGAAAGGTCACACTGGGCATGCTCACACACTTGAGACATATGTCAGGCAACAAACCATGGAAAGCCTGAACTGGGCATGCTCACACACTTAGGCCGTGTCTCAGTATAGCAGTCGGCCACACATATCTGGCATTTGTATGTGTTAAGCCAGGAACCTCCCACAATACAGCAATCTGCCCAGTGCACACAGTTAAATGACACTAGAAACATAAGTAATATACTGGAACCCTGTCATGAACAAACATCTTCCACAGATACACAAGTTCATAGAAACAGGAAAAGCTATGGCAATAAAGACCTGCAAACAGTTTATCAGCAACAAATATTGTGCATCCCAAACATAAACATATGGGTGCAGAGGTCGATACTAGGTTGTTTGCCCTAGGGAATACATAAGCCTAGCCAGAGTGTATTTGGCGTCTGCCTCCCCAGTACAGTTGCCTACTGTGCCTCTGTAAAGTAGGTCACAGAAGGCACCGTTTAAGGCTAGTTTGCTGTGCCTCCGTCAAGCAGGGACACAGTGGAGATCCCAGGAGTTGAATTTGCAATGTCACATCCATGTGGCTGGAGTTTGCTGGAAGAGGGTTGGCGAGGGGCTATGTCTAACATTAATTGGGATTCAATTCCAGACTGAGGGGAGCCTTATCTGTAGTGTCTGGGCAATTTCACTGTCAAAACTTGCAAGTGATGATTTTGAGGGATTGAAGTGTCTTGCCAATACTGTTCAGAGATGTCCTCCCTCTGTGGGATATTGCTCTGTTATGAATTAGCTCCCTCCTTCTGTTGTACAGCTTATATATGGCTGGTGTCAACCAGACAGGTCTCCTGTTGTGGAGGAGTCTTGGTTTTATTTGGGATAGCATGATCAATGAAAACCTGCAGGTGCTCATAGAATGCATTTGTAAAGGATTCTGCAGATTGGGCTCTATAATCCTCCAGCACAGGGCCTTTGAAGTATTCCACCCCAGTCTTCACAAGTGCAAAGTCTGTTTTTGAGAAATACTTTGTTAGCAGTGATTTCCTTGACTGGGGGTGGGGATCGGATATGGACGTCCAGGGAAAGTTGGTTGTGGTCATATCTTAACAATGGTGGTCTACCTCTGGTGTGGAACATAGAGTCCCCATGTTGGTGATGATCAGGTCCAATATGTATTCCCCCTTGTGGCTGTGGTGACTGGTTCTGCCATAGCACATGGATTCACAAATTGTAGTGGCTGTAGGGCGATGTTGTTGAGGCCTGAGTAGTTCCCCCAGTCAATATTCCTGTACCTGAAGTTAACCACTGTAATGACATATGTGAACACCTTCATATCCCACACTGTTCCCAGGGAAGCCAAGTGTGGTTCCTGGATATGGGAGGGGGTGGTCTGCACTACACACCTAACCAAAAGGCAGTTTTGCACAATGGTAGTTGTATATGTATGGCCTGTCATGTTTAGTGCAGTGGTAACAACCCAGAGGTGTGTGTATCTGTGATGTATATAGGTTCATAGGTTCATACTAGGCTATCTGCCCTAGGGCATGTATAAGCCTAGCCAGAGTGTGTGTGGCTTTCGCCACCCCTTGGAATGAGAATACTATGCCTATTTAGGGTTTAGTTTACTGTGCCTCTGTATAGTAGTGACACAGAGATGACCCCCGGGGTACACCTGTGAACTCCCATCCACTCGTCAAGATTTCTCTTGAAGAGAGTCAGTGAGGGGCTCTGCCTAATATGGACTGGGATTCTGTTCCACAGTGTAGGGAGCCTCTGGGTTATGAATATGTCCCTCCAGCACGTCCTATTTATTTCTGTGGTGAGGTTCAAATCTCTCTTGCTCTCATGGCTCTGGTGGATTTGGATTTTCTGAGGTGGAGCATGTCCATTAATTCCAGATTGGACATGGCCTTGTACATCAGGCATAGATTGCCTCTGAGTAGGCAGTATGTGACTGAATAGAGCTGTAGTTTCTTCAGCTGGGCAGCATATGACATATGTTTGAGACCCTTGATCCTCTTGGTGAGGTACTTTTGCGGTCTGTCTAACTGCTGCAGGTGTTGGGTAAGGTACATCCCAAATGGGGCATTGTACTCAATTATGGGCCTGATAAGGGAAGAGTGTAGGGGCATGATGACCTCTCTTGATCTAGATGTGAATCCTATCATGATAAGGTGGGTAATATAGAAGGTCTTCCTATCCACATTGGCAATGTGAGTGTCAAATGAGAGGTTACTGTCAACTTGGGTCCCTAGGTCCCTGATTACTTCTTCCGTACTTAATGGATTACCACCTATGTGGTAATTTGTTTTTCCTAAAGGGTATGACTATACATTTTTTGGTGTTCAGTTTAAGGCCATGGCTCTGGCACCAGTTATCCGTTTCTACGAGGCCTTTCTGAAGGATGCTTGTGTCCGCTGGAGTATCAATTATGGCGCCCAGTTTGCAGTCATCTGCGAACTTTGTCAGCCACAATCCACCTATGTTTGCTTGCACCTTGGAAAAATAAATGCCGAAAAAGAGGGGTCCCAGGACTGAGCCCTGTGGGATACCGCTTGTGACTGGCTTAGAGTCTGACATGGCTCCAGCAATTCTGACCTTGTGGGTTCTGTCCTTGAGCCAGTTTGCAACCCATCTTATGACATATGGGTTTACATTTAAGCTGGTGAGCTTGTCTATGATGCCCGAGTGGGGTATTGTGTCGAAGGCTTTTGCAAGATCAAGGTAGGCTGTGTGAACTGCCTTACCCTCATCAATGGCCTTAGTGACTGTTTCAAAAAAGTCGACCAGGTTCAAAAGGCAGGATCTGCCCTTGACAAAGCCGAATTGGGTAGGATCCAGTGTCTGTAGGTCCCCAATGTCTTTGTTTATGAGTTCCATAATGATCCTCTCCATAGCTTTGCAGAACAGGCTCGTCAAGCTTATGGGGCGGTAATTTCCAGGGTCGTAGAAGCACCTCCTTTGTGTTGTGGGACCACTGTTGCTGTACGCCATTCTTTGGGTACGTATCCTGTAGTAAGGCTAAGATTAAACAGCAGCCTTATGTGCGGGTTTAGTTCCTCTTGGAGTTCATGTAGCACACAACCCGGGACATCGTCTGGTCCCATTGATGCTGTGTTTTCAGCTTTGGAGAGGGCGGCTCTCACCTGGGCATCTGAGATGTCAGGGAGGCTACACTCTGCTGGGATAGATATTTCTCCTTTTGGGGGGAGGGGGGGAGAAATTTGCACTGAACCTGTCTGCCAGTATGTTGCCACTGTCTGTGTGTTCAGTGTATTTTTTGTCATTTTGGACTAACTCTGAGCATATGTGGGAGTTTCCATCCAGGTTTCTAACATAACTAAAGAAGGCCTTGTGATTGTCTTTAGTGTCTTTTGCGATTTCTCTCTCAAAGTTGGCCTTGGATGATTTTATGAGTGATTGTAGTTGTTTGCTAGTACTGATCTGAGATGCCTTCCCTTTTGGGGATTTTGCTCTGTCATGTAGTAGCTTCCTCCTCCTGATGTAAAGCTTGTTAATGGCTGGGGTCCACCAGACAGGACGCCTGCCTTTGGGGGAATGGGTCTTGGTTTTATTTGGGATTGCATGATCCATGCATTCTTGAAGGTGTCCATAGAAAGCATTTATAAAGGATTCTGCGGTGTGGGCTGTGGTTTCCACTGGCCCAGGGGCCTTGAAGGATACCACATCAGTCTTAAGAAGTGTGAAGTCGGCTTTTGAGATATTCTTCACTGTGGTCTTTTGTGCTGGGGGTGGGGGCGGGATGTGGATTTCCAGTGAGATTAATTTATGGTCTGATCTCACCAATGAGGGGTATACTTCCGGTGTGGAGCATTGTGTCCCCATGTTTGTGATGATCAGGTCTAGTATATTATCTCCTCTTGTGGGAGTGATGACTAGTTGTTCCATCGCATTTGAGTTTATGAATTCTAGGAACCTTTGGCTTAGGGTGTTGGGGCTTGAGTAATGCTCCCAGTCTATGTTTGGGTAGTTGAAGTCTCCCAATATGATGGTATTTGGAGAGACATTCATACTCTCCAGTGTCTTCAGGAAGGCTGAGTGGGGTTCCTGAGTTTGAGAGGGTGGTGTATAGCATGCTACAAACTGTAGGGCAATTTCGCCTACGGTTAGTTGCACATGGATGGTCTCCAATGCTTCGTGCATTGCCACTAACCTGGAGGTGTGGGTATCTTTGATGAATATGGATACTCCCCCTCCTTTTGTGGTTTGGTCTAAGTTTTGGGGCCGAAAAACATGATATGAGGTATAACCTGGTAGTGCTGGGGTGCTCTCAGGAGCCTTGAACCAGGTTTCAGTCGCTGCACAGACATCGATGTTCTCCATACTGAGGAGGGCTTCGAGAGCATGCATCTTGAGGTTTAGACTTCTGGCGTTGAGCAGCATTACCCTTAGTTTTTTTCCACTTGTGTTTTCTAGGGAGGTGGGTTTGTCTTTTGAGCCTTGCCTAAAAAAGGCACTATGGGTGTGGCAAGAGCCTTGGCCAATATCCGGAAGCCCAGGGGTGACAGGTGCAAGCCTTCCCTTGCGAAGCAGCATGGCTTGTCAAGCATGTCATCCCAAGCAGACAGACATTGGATCCTCTTAGAATGACACCAGTAATTGAGCCAATTGTTAAAGCTGATCATTTCGTCTTTGTACTGTGGCATAATTCTTGGTGAGGGTAAGATGCTGCTCAGGGTCAGGGTCATACTGGCCTGGGCTACATAATCAGAGAGCTCCTCTATGTCTCTTTTCATGTAGTCCAGGGAGGTATATCTCAGGTCATTCACACCGGCATGGACAATGACTGAGTCATATTTGTACTTGCTTTGGAGTGACCTGAGTGCTTGTGTTATGTGGCGGAGTCTAGCGCCCGACAGGCAGCTTACTGTAACCTTTTCCTTGTTCAGTCTGGTGAGCGGGACGTCAGTGTGTCTGACTAGGGCGTCACCTATTACAAATGTATCAGGCATGTTGTTTGGCCTTAAGGGCTGTAACTGTTTGGCACACTGACTTTGTGAACTATGTGTTGTATGTGCTATGTTTAGAGGTTGTGGTTGCTTGGATGTCTGCTTTGGAGGCCTCTGTTGTTTTTGTAGATTTTTAATTAGAGCCTCCAAGTATGTTGTCGTGTGTTTACGTGTTTGGTTTGCAGTTGTGATAGGTCTGTGTGAGACTGGGTTTGTGGTGTGTGTGGTTACCGTCTCCTCCTGACTGGTTTTGCCAGTACTGAGTCAAGAGAGCTCAGCCTCCAGTTTGGCTATATAGTTGCATCTCTCACATATATTTGTATTTGTTGGGAGGAGGAGAGGGTTGTCTGTGTACATGAGGCAGTTGTAACATTGCCTCAAGCTTCCCAGATTCACCAGCTGAACTGGAGAGGACGCCAGTAATTGATCCTTCGACATGCTAGAATAGTGTAAGGGATTGCTTTGTAACTGAGTCAAAAAGGACCTATAGGGAAATTGGTACTCAAGGGGATTGTAGGTGGATGTAGTGCTTTCTTTATGTTTAAGAGTGCTTTACCTGTGTAAAAATGCTTTAGGAGCAAGTGCTGGGATTTTCAGATAGAGAATAGACTGTTTAGATTTAAAGTAGAGCAGTTCTAAGGGAAAAACTGAAGAGCATATGGATATGGATACACTCCCTGGTTGTGTTGTGTGTTACAAGTCCTGTGTTCACGAAGCATGGTATAAAACATAACCAGGCAGTGCTGATGTGCATATGTGACCCTGAACTAGGCGTCTGTTAATGCATATATATTGTTATCCCCCATACTGAGGGATAGTAATAGATGTATATACCTCTTTGTAAAAACTGATGTCAGCACCCTATAAATACTGCAGGAGAATAAAAGCTACCCAGTAATGCGAATAGTGCGCTGTGCTAATGCGTCTCTCTCAAGTGTCATAACTTAGTTAGGTAGGGGTTTGAATCCTACAAATGCTCTGTGTGTGTGTGTGTGTGTGTGTGTGTGTGTGTGTGTGTGTGTGTGTGTGTGCAATTCTCTTTGAAAGAAATGTCCCTTTTGACAACTGGAATAACACACTACATGATGTACATTCCTCTTTGTAAAGACTGATGATGTCAGCACCCTATAAGTACAGCAGGAGAAGGGAAACCACCCAGTAATGCGAATAGTGCGATGCGTCTTTCTCAAGTGTCATAACATAGTTAGGTAGGGGTTTGAAACCTACAAAAGCCATGTGTGTGTTTGTCACACAGTTTGTCAATGTGTGGTGGGTTTTGCTTTTATTATTGTATGACATATAAGTATAACAGTAAGTGCAATGCACACATCAGGTATGTGTGTGCCATATACAGATATGTACCTGTGACCTTCAAAAGATCCTATGTGTGAAGCCCGCCTCATATGAATACAGTTGTTACCTGTGCCAGCATGTCCTGCAGATTCCCAGACTGTATGCCATACATGTATGTTGTTGACAATGCAGGCTACTGCAGTGATCTGTGTCCTAGGCCAACTGGGTGACACACACTCATGAAAACTGTGATATATTAATGTGGGTGAGGGTTCATGTCTGGAGTATATGTTACACATGTTATTACACAGCAAAGTCTGTGAGTAATGGACATCCAGTGTAGGTGTATGGCAACTGTTGCTGATATGCATAAAGACACCTTCTTGCTTAGGCAATACACCAAGGGACTGCACAATACCTTTGGAAATGTGAATATCACAGGATAGACAAGAAAACACTTGTCCATATGTACACACCATTACCTGTTCTACATGATGGGTGCTGCCACCTACATGGTACTACTGGAATACTATGTTAAGTACATGCTGATGACAAAGTTACAGTTGTGTTACAGTAATAGAGCATGGCTTGGACAACAGGTATCTATCTGTATGATACCCTTCTGGTGGTCATGTGTGTCATGTGCAGACTGCATTGTAGGCCACTGTATACATTTCCAGTCGTGGATGAACATATCACTAGTGTGTTGGCATGTACATGAGACTGCTATATGCCAAACAGTATTCTTCCCAGGGATGTGTGGGGCTCAGTAAGAATGGCTACTGGTATAGTGTAGTACTGCAGGGATATCACTGACACTGGGTTTCCTACATCTGTGTATCAGTTGAGGATACATCATGTAATAGGTTCATAGGTTGATACTAGGCTATCTGCCCTAGGGCAGTTATAAGCCTAGCCAGACTGTGTTTGTCTTTCACCACCCATTTTAAATGTATTTTCATATGGCCTTTTTCCAGGTTAGTATACTCAGCCTCTGTGTAACAGTGACACAGAAGTGAAACCCAGGGTAAACCTACAATCTCCCATCCACTCAGCAACAGTCCTCTTGGAGAGAGTCATTAAGGGACTCTCCCTAACCTGGACTGTGATTTTATTCCAGAGTGAAGGAAGCCTCTGGGTTATGAATCAGTCCCTCCAGCATGTCCTATTTATGTAAGTGCTGAGGTGCAAGTGTCACGAGCGCATAGCTCCATGGAAATTGGATTTTCTGAGGTGAGGCATGTCCATTAATTCCAGGTTGGACATGGTTCTATATGTCAGGCATCTGTTGGAGCCCTTTGATCCCCTTGGTGAGGTACTTTTGTGGACTTTACAGTTGCTGCAGGACAGGTCCCTGGTAAGGTACACAACAAAAGGGGCATTGTACTCAATTATGGGCCTGATGAGGGATGACTGAAGAGGCACGATGACCTCCCGTGATCTAGCTGTGAATCCCTTCATGATTAGGTGGCTTATATAAACTGTCTGTGTAACCACTACAACCATGTGGTTGTCAAATGAGAATGTGCTATCAACTCGGGTCCCCAGGTCCCTAATCATGTGTACAGTACTTAATGGCTTATCATCTATGTGTTAATTTGTGGGCACTTTGTTCTTGCCAAAGGGGATGACTACACACATTTTGGCGTTTAGCTTAAGGCCATGGCTCTGGCACCAGTTGTCTGTTTCTATGAGGCACTTTTGTAGGATGCTTCTGTTGGCTGGTGAGTTGATTATGGAGCCCAGTTTGCAGTCATCTGTGAACCTGCTCAGCCACAGTCCATTTGTGTTGGCCTGTACCTCTGAGAAATATATACCAAACAAGAGAGGTCCCAGGACTGAACTCTGTGGGACACCACTTGCAACCAGTTTGGAGTGTGACATGGCTCCAGCAATTCTGACCATGTGTGTTCTGTCCATGAGCCAGTTTGCAATCCATCTAGTGACATAGGGGTTTATAGTTATGCTGGTGAGCGTCTCTATAATGCCCGAGTGGGGTATTGTATCAAAGGCTTTTGCGAGGTCCAGGTAGGCTGTGTTGAACACCTTCCCCTCATCACTGGCCTTGGTGACTGTTTCAAAGACATCGACCAGGTTTAAGAGGCAGGATGTGCCCTCAACAAAGCCGAACTGGGTAGGATCCATTGTCTGTAGGTCCTCAATAGCTTTATTTATGAGGTCTATGATGATCCTTTCCATAGCTTTGCAGACCAAGCTAGTCAGGCGTATGGGGTGATAGTTTCCAGGATCCGTTGAGGCACCACCTTTGTGGAGAGGGATCACTGTTGCTGTACGCGACTCCTTGGGTACATATCCTGTAGTAAGGCTGGGATTGAACAGTAGCTTTATGTTTGTGTTTAGTTCTTCTTGGAGTTCATGTAGGATGCAGCCTGGGACACTGTCTGCTCCCATTGATGCTGTGTTTTTGCTTTGGAGAGGGCGAGTGAGCATCTCAGATGTCAGGGGGGCATCACTCTGCTGGGATATATATTTGCCCTTGTGGTGGGGAGGGGGGTGAGATGTTTGTGCTGAACCTGTCAGCAATTATGTTGGCAATGTATGTGGCTTAGGTGTATTCCTTGTCATTTAGGACAACTTCTGAGCATATCTGGTAATTCCCACCCCGATTCCTAACATAAGTAAAGAAAGCCTTGCGATTATCCTTAGTGTCTTGTGCAATATTTCTCTTGAAGCTGGCCTTAGATGATTTTATGAGTGCCCGTAATGTTTTCAAAATACTGATCAGAGATGCCTTCCCTTTCTGGGATATTGCTCGATCATGTAGTAGCTTTCTCTTTCTATTGTTTTCTGTTATGTGGCTGGGGTCCACCAGAAAGGACGCCTGTCTTTGGAGGATTGGGCCATGGTTATATTTGGAATTGCATAATCTGTGCATTCCTGAAGGTGTTCATAGAATGCGTTTATAAAGGATTCAGCAGTGTGGGCCGTATTTTCCACAGGCCCGGGGGCTTTGAAGGATTCCACGTCTGTCTCGGTTTTGAGGTGTGTGGAATTTGCTTTAGACAGCTTTTTCACTGTGGTTTCTGGGCAGGGGCTGGGGTTGGTATGTGAATATACAGTGAGATTACTCTATGGTATGATCTTACCAGTGAGGGATACACTTCTGGTCTGGAGCATAGAGTCCCCATGTTGGTGATGATCAGGTGCAGTATGTTCTCCCCTCTTGTGGGAGTGGTAACAAGTTGTTCCATAGCATTTGAGTTTATGAATTCTAGGAACCTTTGGCCTAGGGTGTTGGAGCTACAGTAATGCTCCCAGTCTATGTGTGAGTAGATGAAGTTGGCCAATATAATGTTGTTTGGAGACACCTTCATATTTACATGTGTTCATAAGTAGGCCAAGTGGGTTACCTCGGTTTAGGAGGGTGGTCTGTAGTAGGCTATGAACTGGAAGGCAGTTGTACCCACTGTTAGTTGCACGTGGATAGTCTGTGATGCTTCATGCTGTGGCACCAACCTGGGGGTGTGGGTATCCTTGACATCTATTGATACCCTCCTTTCGTAGTTAGTTCCATGTTTTGGGGCTGTAAAGCATGGTATGAGGTGTAACCTGGTAGTGCTAGGGTGCTCTTGTGAGCCTTGAACCAGGTTTCTGTTACTGCACAGATATCAACATTTTACATGCTGAGTAGAGTTTGGACTGCATGCATCTTGCAGTTTAGATGTCTGGCATTGAGTATCATTATTTCCAGTTTCTTATCCCCTGTGATACATATGTAGGTGGGTTTGTGTTTTCAGCCTTACCACCAGAATGCAAACATGTGCAGACATTACACTTTTGGAATTAACACTGGTGTATAAAAACAATACAATGACAATCATACTGTTAATGCATCAGGTATGCAGGGATATACCCACATTGATATCATGACACTGTACTGTAAACAACATGATAATATTACTACAGTGCTATGTAGTCACCATGTGCATCAGCACCATGCTATCCTGTTCCTGCATCAATGTTACAGATTGCAGGAGGTGGCACAGTTTCATCATATGCACAGGGTGTGTACTTGGTATACCAGAGTCTGCCATTGACACATCCAATCAACATGTATGTGTGTGTGTGTTAGTGAGGGACAACAGTACAAAATGGGGCAATGTTGATGTGGTGTGTGTGTGTGTATGTGTTAGCCCTAGGTGTTAGCATTATGCATGTGTGTATGCATGCACACAGTTCCACCACATGGCTGCCATATACAGGTGTGTGTGGACAGCCACGGACTGTACCTGCCAGGTCATACAGATCACTGTCTCTGGCCACGGACACGGTACCTGTGCCTGGCAGGGGTGCTACGGACAGTATCAGGTACTAAGCCAGACTGGGTACTGTCATCAGAAGCAGTTGGTTGATGACTGGACAAATGTCCCTGCTGGGACTGTCCAGAGCCACGTGCACATGGTCTTCTAGGACGGTCTGATGACAGCACAGACCCAGCATTGCTGGGGCTGGTACTGGCACTATGGGAGCGGCTGCGGGTTTGTTGTCGTCTGCGACGACTGCCAGCTGATGATGTTGCTGGCATACGTCCACGTCGACGCCTCAACCGTCCTGCATTGCCCTGGCTCATGGACATGTAGTTGTGGAACAGATCTAATGTGTCCCCCCAACGTCTGTCAATGACCTCGCCGACAGTACGGATGGCAGCCGCAACGTCACGCATAGTGTCATTCATAGCAGTGTGATGTGCTCTAAGCTCCCTCAGACCCTGTCTGGTGTACCGTTCCATACGTGCCTGTGCCTGCATTACAGCCCGGAACATAGCTGAGGTTGAAAGACCTATGTGGGCACGTCTGACAGGGGCAGTACAACCACGGATGCTCCCACGAGAACCCCTGGACATCTGCCTGTGTGGTACCATGTCAGGACTCTGGCCATGGCTGCTGTGAGGGGATGCATGTGCCACTGATACCACATTACCCTGGTCAATGCCCACTGTATGCTGTCCCTCACCTATGGACATTGGTGACAATGGATGTATCGGCAGGATGACTGTGCGCATTGATGGGGTTGACTGCTGTGTACTGTCGATTGGCTGACCAACAACAGACCCTGTCAGACCTCCCTGTGCCATTACACATGTATCATCATTATCACTATCCCCAGCAGTGGCTTCAGGTTCCCTGCTGCACGGCAACAGAGCAACACCAGAACCTGAGAGAGGAAGAAAGGAAACACAGTTTACAATGTGTACACAATGTTACCACAGATGCACACGGGCACATGCACACATGCACACGGGCACATGCACACATGCACACAGGCACATGCACACATGCACATATGCACACGGGCACGCGCACACATGCACATGGGCACACATGCACACGGGCACACATGCACACATGCACATGGGCACACAGGCACACAGGCACACATGCACATGGGCACACATGCACACGGGCACATGCACACTGGCACATGCACATGGGCACATGCACACATGCACATGGGCACACATGCACATGGGCAAATGCACACATGCACACGGGCACATGCACACGGGCACACAGGCACACAGGCACACATGCACACGGGTGCACATGCACATGGGCACCCATGCACACGGGCACATGCACACAGGCACACATGCACACTCCTCAGTACAGCAGATACAAACACACACACACCTGCAATCCAACACATACACAATACTGTTTGAGGGTATTATAAGTATTAATATTATTATTAGTATTAATAGTATTGTTATTACAGACTCACCAGCATGGATTGGCTGCCTTGCTGTTACTCCAGAGGGACCTGCACAAATAAGAGAGTTATTGTCAGTGGCCACAACTGTGTCATTGATACTGTGAGTATGATACAGTACAGTAGTACAACAGTTGGCTTTTACAGGTGTACTGATGATATTCAGAATATCGATCTTGCACAAGAATAGGCAGGATAACAGCTACACACACAGTACACATCTCACACATGCATGAACTACCAGTGCAGAAAACAGTCAACTACAGATATGGCATGTTACCTGCACACTCCATGTCCACATGCTGGGTGGCTCCAGCCTCCATCATGACACATGTCTGTGGATGTTGTTGTTGTTGGCCTGGAGCCACAACACTTAGGAGGAGCTCCTCCACTCTGGTGAGGGGGGGTGGATAGGTACCCCACCACCTGTGGCAAGCTGTTATCTGTGGATATCAGACGCACGCTGACGGACATTTCTAATTAAATCACTGCAGTGATGGCATACCTGCTCATATGTCTGGTTATGCATGCCTATGTCATTTACCCGACGGACAAGGTCTTGCCACAGTGCAGCCGTCTCTTGCTGGTTCTGGCTGGTCCTGGAAAACAGTGTGGAAAAATCCCACACCAGGCTCCGGTGTATCTCCTCATCCTCTGCAGCTGAATAACAGGGGTTGCGCTGATGCACCATTGCCCTGGAAGGAAAAGAAAAATATGTGAGCAAGTAATATGGCACACGTAATACTCTACTGTACTGATATCACTGAACTGCCATATATAGCATCTGTCTGTCTATCAGGGGATACACATGTAAATTACCACATATCAGTGCTCAGCCAACAACTGTGTGACAGTGCCTGGCACACTCCATACAACAAACTAGTACACACCAGCACTCGGCACACTGTTTGAGGTACAATGCACAGCCTCACACTGGGGGTATGTATCAAGCTAATGGATGGAGAATACTGTCATCCCATGCAATGCATGCAATGCATATTTACAGTTTCACTGGTAATCCACCCTAGTCTTTGCTGCCATACCCCTACATACACCACAGTCGTACACTGTGAACTACAGCACAACATATGGCAATGTAGTATGTTTGTATCCCAATAACTGACACATCCTTCTCTGGCCTCACACCGAGGACACACACACTACCATGACAGACACAAAGTCATGCTGAGCAATCACACCATTACAGACCTTGCACACAGTCAGTGTCACACTCATTCCACCTCACATAGTTGGCATTGCAATGAGTACATGTGTGTGTGCATTGTCATAGGTAGGTACTATGCTATTGGCCCTGGGCCTACGGCAGCATAGCCTTATGCTACCCTGCCCCTTGGGACACATGTAATGTGATTGTACTTGCTCCTGTCAAACAGTTACACAGAGGTGACTCATACGGCATATTACCTATCTCCATAACATTCATCAGGGGTATGTCTGACATCTACTAATAAGGAGCCTTGCTTGTTAATGCTGGGTGGTTTAGTCCAGGGTATGGCTTATTTGTGGATAGGAATCTGTACCTCCAGCATGTGCTCTTTACTGCGGTGACAAGGATGAGGTCCATAGGTCATTTAGGCTGGACAGTGTGGAAAAATCCCACACCAGGCTCCGGTGTATCTCCTCATCCTCTGCAGCTGAATAACAGGGGTTGCGCTGATGCACCATCGCCCTGGAAGGAAAAGAAAAATATGTGAGCAAGTAATATGGCACATGTAATACTCTACTGTACTGATATCACTGAACTGCCATATATAGCATCTGTCTGTCTATCAGGGGATACACATGTAAATTACCACATATCAGTGCTCAGCCAACAACTGTGTGACAGTGCCTGGCACACTCCATACAACAAACTAGTACACACCAGCACTCGGCACACTGTTTGAGGTACAATGCACAGCCTCACACTGGGGGTATGTATCAAGCTAATGGATGGAGAATACTGTCATCCCATGCAATGCATGCAATGCATATTTACAGTTTCACTGGTAATCCACCCTAGTCTTTGCTGCCATACCCCTACCTACACCACAGTCGTACACTGTGAACTACAGCACAACATATGGCAATGTAGTATGTTTGTATCCCAATAACTGACACATCCTTCTCTGGCCTCACACCGAGGACACACACACTACCATGACAGACACAAAGTCATGCTGAGCAATCACACCATTACAAACCTTGCACGCTGTCAGTGTCACACTCATTCCACCTCACATAGTTGGCATTGCAATGAGTACATGTGTGTGTGCATTGTCATAGGTAGGTACTATGCTATTGGCCCTGGGCCTACGGCAGCATAGCCTTATGCTACCCTGCCCCTTGGGACACATGTAATGTGATTGTACTTGCTCCTGTCAAACAGTTACACAGAGGTGACTCATACGGCATATTACCTATCTCCATAACATTCATCAGGGGTATGTCTGACATCTACTAATAAGGAGCCTTGCTTGTTAATGCTGGGTGGTTTAGTCCAGGGTATGGCTTATTTGTGGATAGGAACCTGTACCTCCAGCATGTGCTCTTTACTGCGGTGACAAGGATGAGGTCCATAGGTCATTTAGGCTGGACAGATTGTGAGGTGTTACCATGGCGGTTGGACAACTGGTATGGGTGTGATATAACTCTGTATATCCAGCAGTGGTAACCTCTGTGTAGGTTGTATGAAAGGCACTCTATCTGTGGTTTTGTCAGTCACTCTGCATAGGGAATGTGTTTGAGGGCATTATCACTCTTTGTTAGGTATGTCTGTGGCCTTTTCCCTTGCTGTAGTTGTCATGGGAGGTACATACCGTATAGGACATTGTGAGGTGTAGAGGGGTACACTGACCTACGTTTCCCTAGCTGACACACCATTTGTGTTGACACTTACCATGTACAGGGATTACAAGACTAGTGTGCCACTGTGAATATCAAAGGGGAGGCTATTGTACACTTGTTTCCCATGTTCCCATTTGACACCTCCTGTAGTAGGCAGGCAACCACTTATGTGGTAGTTAGTGGTTAAAGTGTTTTGGAATGGGGTATGGTACTCCAGTATCCACAGTGGTGTTCAGTCCATGCCTTCATCACCAGGCACCTGTTGCAGTACATCTGCCCCCATGTGCCTCTCTCACTCTATACATATATATATATATATATATATATATATATATATATATATATATATATATATATATCTAGATAGATATATTCATATACATACACATCTATAGACATTCATATTTGTCTGTATATGTGTTTGTATCTTTATATATCTATATATGTATGTGTCTATTACATCTATATGTATATACATATTCTATATATCTATATATGTCTATTTATACATACCTCTCTATCTATGTACATATATATATATATATATATATATATATATATATGTATATATACATACACATACACACACTAACATACTTCTAATCATCCATTGCTGTACAACCTACATTGTACATTGTACTACAACCTACATTGATATGTGCACATAGCAACCTTCAACTACATATGTATGTCCAGCCTTCACTAACAGTTGCCGTATGTCCCTTGCCCTATGCACATCTTCATATACATATAGATACAGACTGCTAACACATATGGAGGGTTCACAGTATGCAGATTATTAGATTATGTAGTTTACATTACCTTTGTTTCTGACAGCTTTTTTGGATGGCATGCTTGCTGGCTGGCTGGCTTGATGGCTTTTTTTTTTTTTGGTCTCTCTCTTTCTCTGTCTCTCTCTCTCCCTCCAGTGGCTGCAGTGATATTATTGCATGTGTGGACTGGCAGTACAGGCTGCTTTTGTAGGTATCTGCACATGTGCATGTGATGGCATCTGCACCAATTGTTGGCCAGCATTTACTAATTGCATGCAGCCTGCTGTGTGGTAATTGCAGTTCTTACTGTGATTTCAGGACAGTGCTATAAAATGTTAGGTTAGGTAGGTGTAGGCCTTTCAGTTTTGCAAGGTGGGGACCATGCTGGTTTGCTGTGGACACTGTTGTGTCAGTCAAAAGGTTGGTATGTCTCTCATATCTAAGGCTGTGTTGTTAGCACTGAAATGCATGTTGTACTGAAACCTGACTGTTGCTTCTTGCAGTTCATTCTTCTCAGTGTCTATGTTAAGTCACACCTAATAATGCTAACACTGTTTACATGGGAGTATGTACTTTCCTGTGGGACTCGTGGATTAACTGGTATACAACAGTAGCTCTTGCAATGTGTTGCTATGACTTCACTATTTTGCCTTTACATTCACTCCTTGAAGGCCTGATATTTGTCTTTACTGGAATGTGTTGCTATGGCTTTCCTATTTTCTATTTACATTCACTCCTTGTAATGCATGATATATTTCTTTCAGCAACAATTTCTTATATGTTTGGTGTGGTTTGGTGACACTGCATGCAGTTTGGTGAGGCCAAGGTCTGGGGTTTGACACTTACAAGGGTATCTTATTTTGCTGCTGAGCAGTAGTAGGGCCTTGTACTTTGTACTAACAGTTATGAATATCAGGCACATGCAGTGCTTGTAAACTGCTATACTGTCCTTAGTTTGTTAGATGGCTACATCCTTTGATATTTCTGGGTTGTACTCCTACATGAGGGTGTGCTTGTGGAAGCAATTCTACAGCTATTCGCAGAGTGTGTAACAGCAGACGGGCTGATATGCCTGTGTGTTTCTGACACTTGTAGGCCTCAGATACTCTCGGGTATATATTTGAGTAGCCTCAGGGAACGGTACATATCAGTGGGATACACCCGTGATATATTTCAGATATTCTGCAGTTGTGACTGTGGGGTATTTTTAGCATATATATTACTACACCATTTCTGACATGCAAGTAGTGTGTACTTTAACTTATTGACGGTCACCATTACGTGGGATTCCCCACCTTTCTGCCTACTGTTAGTACATTTCGCAGGGGGTCAGTGGGGCACAGGTAACATTTTATGACAAATGAAGGACATCCCTGTAAATCAGTCACAGTTGGGATGTCTGGCCTCATACCTATTCAAATATGGTGGTGTTTATCCTGCTCTAATACCGTGTGTGTTTTGTAAGGTGCTACTGTAACATTATTACCTACTAGCATGGCTGTTTCTCTTATCATACTTATGAAATGCAATTCCACAAGAACTGCCAGTAAAGTTACAGGAAACAAGCTTTGTGTAATGGCCTTCCTATATTCCCTTTACATTCAGTCCTTCTATGTCATGATAGATTGCTTTCAGCACCAAGTTCTTGTATATCAGTTATGGCTTAGTGGTAAGTCATGCAGACTAGTGTTTCCAAGGTCCTGTGTTCGAGACTGACAGGGGAATTTTATTTTACTGATGAGCAGACTACAGGCCTTGTCATACAGAGTGACTAAGGCACTTTTAAGCAGTTGTAAGCGAGTTTGTGCTGGTTTGCACGGTGCTCACGCATGCGCACAGTCGCTTAGCTACGTGCACACTCGCTTAGCTAAGCGCACACAAGCGCACACCTGCTGACTACTGCTTAAAAGTGTTTACTCTCGCTAACACCCGCACTAATTTCTTTTAAAGAAAATAAAATGGGGAGATAGGAAAGTGGTGAAAAAGGGGGCACAAAGAGGGTAGAACAGTAGGAAAACAAGCTTGGGATTTGCAGGAAGGATGTAGGGAAGGCCCATAGCTTCCCATTTCTTTATCAGCAACATCTGTGCATATGTGTGTAATTTGGTGTGAAATTTGAAACCTTCCACCCCTGAGAGAGGGGTGAGGACAACAAAATATGTTGTACAGCCAATTTGAATAATCAGTTGACATGTCCAGCAGACATGTCTGCAAAATGGGCAGCTATGTATGGGGTGTAATTTTTTTAAGGGAACAGAGTGCCCTTTTTTTTTTTTTTCAGGTGAGAGTGGAATGTGAGGTACAGGAAGTAGGTATATTTGGGGAGGTAGGTTGGGGAGGTTAACAGACAAGACAAACAAGACGCATACAGGGGCGGAGTATGACACATGTGGGGGGGTACACAATTGACGGGGACGGATGTTTGGATATCGCGAGCCCATGAGCCCACAGATGGCAACAATGGAACTGAGATCCCCACCCATGGGCAGTTACCACTGTGCTTTCACTGCCCAGGACGGGGCTGTGCTGGGGGCTGTATAGGATGGGCAGGCACACCCATGAGTTGCGCCACCCTCACCTCAAGCTGGCGTAGGGGTTCAAGCACAGAATGCCTGATCTCGCTATGCACCACAGACCGGACACTTTGGAGGGTGAGTGGACGTTCTCCTCTGGCCACGCTTGCAGAGGGGGGGACAAGCCCCATCCCCTGCAGTGCTTCCACCCGAAGGTGGCACAGGGCCACCGAAGGAGGTTCCGGCCTGGGCACTGGTGCCAGGTGCACTCGCCAGCTGAGGTGGGAGAGGTGTGTCCGCTGGAACCCGCCTTCCCTGTTGTCCTATGTTTAGCAGTATTATATGGCATTTTGGGTTAGTAACATAAAACACCATTCAACATTAGTTGTAACAGCATGCATCAGTATTCCCATTAACCAAACACCCATGAATTCCAAACATTGGACAGCAAGCATAACACATGCATATTTAGAACAACAGTCCACAATCCAACAACATGCACGGTTGATTGATGGCAACAGGCCATCAGGTTTGGATATGTGAACAGGGCACATGCATCAACGTACATGCAGATATGTATGAACCAACAGGACAAATGTCCATGGGAATTAATTGTGTATACACATACCCAGTTTGGTGTGGAATGGCATCATTTGTGAAAATGGGGTAGGGTGAAGAAATATTACATTAACAACTTAAACTACCTACAGTTTCCTATATGTAACCTTAGGAATGTTGGTGATGAGAATGTTACTGCTACATTAATATACATTCCATTTTTATTCATACATGTTCATATCTGGCTGTGTTCAGGTACAGCATCCTGCTACATTTGATTTATATGGCTCTACACAACTGTGGATGTTCAGTATTTCATACAACCATACTATCTCCATATTGCAAGGGTACAGCAACATATACAAATTGTGGGTCAGACACAGTCCAGCTTCAGTACTTTATTACAAACATTTCACTTTTTGGTTGTGGCTGTCTCATTCATTTCATTATGTACTGACTGCAGTATAACTTTATTCCAGACTTATTACAGCTTTCTTGGTCAATTCATACCCTCTTTCTCACACTCTCACTTGTTTTATTTTTACAATTCAAGATGGTACTTAATTCTAGGCATTATTACTATTTCTTACTTGGTTACAACAATCTTTTCCAACAGACTCACTTATTTCATATGACAGATATTAAAAGGGGATGTATTTGACACATGTCTATCCTTTGTAGATTGATTACCAGTCATTTTCAGGGTGAAGCAGTTATCTGATATTACAATACAGGTGGAAACTCTATTTCAGACTTGTTTAATGTTTATTTCTGGATTACAGGCTACATCACTTATCTAATCTTACAGTACTAGCAGAATCTTTCTTCTAGGCTTATTTGAACTTTATTAATATGTAACAACACTGAACTCTTTTACAAACTGTCTCACTTATATTCTCTAACAGTTCCAGCAAAATAATTACTAACCTGCCTGGTGGTGCACCCTCAGCAGCCTGTGAGCATAGGCTCGCTGATTCATGGAACGGACACCTGCAGCTGTAATATAAATGAAGTAATATTGAAACATACATCTCCATAATATAGGCTAGGATAAATTCTTACATACTTAATTACATGGATACTTACTCAGTAGTGGGGCGTTGGGCATTTGCCGGGCCTCCTGTATCCAACGGTTCAGTTGGCCCTGCTTACGTCTCTTCAGGTCTGCATGGTGGTGACGGACCTGTTCACCAGTCCTTGGTATGCCTGTGGCACTGGTGAGATCATGTGCCAACCGGTTCCATGCCTCTGCCTTGTATGCACCCCAGGGAACCTGGCCCTGCATGAGTTGAGCCTCATGATCGTGAACTAGGAGCCAAACCATATATTTGGACTCCTCAACACCCCACCTCTGTGCTCTAAAGCAACTTCCCTCTCCTGCACCTGCCATCCTGACTGCAAATGGGTACCACAATCAGTTATGCTGTGTATTCCCACCTATGGGGCTTATATATGGCCATTTTCCCGCACTTATCTGTGATTGGCCATTTTGGATATTTATCAGCTTAAGAAAACCTGCTTTGTCATGCTTCTATTTCTATTCATTCCCATATATATGCTAATACTGCATTTCTCAGTACAACTGCCATGGCTTAGTGGTTCAGTACTTTGACTATGGTGCACAGTATCCTGGGTTCAAGCCTGGGCATTGCTTTTTTTGTTTTTACTACTGTCTATACAGGGTAGGAGGTGTGTCTGTGTAAAGGCAGTTTTGATACAGCTTGCTCGACGTTGCCCGCCGGTAAGCCGGTTGGCGCGCTGCGTAGCTCCGTGCAATCGGCTTATGCTGGGTAACGCATTATTTGGCTATGAGCACGCATATTACATTGTGAGAAGTGTTGCTCAGCTACGGGCACTCATTTTAAGCATGTTAAAGCAGTGCTTAACTCCAGGCACTCATATTATACCTGTTAAACCACTGCTCACCTGCGGGCAGTAATATTATGCTTGTTAGACCACTGCTCACCTATGGGCACTCATATTCAAATTCGTAAAGCCTTGCTCAGCTATGGGCACTTATACAATTTTTTTATATTTTCTTGTGTCGGATTTCTTCAAAATACATGGCCCATTTCATTACATTTTACTTAAATTATAGTTTTATATATATATATATATATATATATATATATATATATATACATATATGTCAGGGGATTGTTTCATGCTTATTTAAATAAAAATAGAAAATGATGTTGTGGGGGCTCGAACCGTGACTACCTCCTCTTTGGGCAATGTCTCTACCGCTACGCTATTGCTACTTGGCTTAATTTGCGTATTTAGATCTTATATGCTTTTCAATGATTGCTAACTGTGACTGAGCGGAGAGCATACCTGCGCAAACGAGCGCATCTACGGGCAAACATTTTGGAAATTATAAAAAAAAAATTAAACTGCTATTTTAACGTTTTACATTACAGTTGGGTTTATAGTCTGTGGGGGCATGTGTGGTGTTGTGTTCCTTGACATTTCCGCGGACTCGCTCGTGGGAGTTTACTTTTAGGACTCTGACTCTTCTGGGGACGTGTCCCTTTGCAGAACTCGGCATTCGGACACGCCCCCTACTGTCCTACATGGACCGTGTTAGCCTAGAGTGTGATTCAGCATGCCCTCATGAATATGCATGGCATGCTGACGTCATACCGTTAGAGTGCAGCCTCCGTGTAAGACTTATTTAGTCTTACACGGAGGATTGCTGAATCTGGGGGGCAGTTGGTATGCAATCAGTGATAGATATAGACAGATAACATTTACTGTCTTGAAATATATTAATGCACAAGCAAGAAATTACACATATGCTCAACTGAAATGGTTCTTCACTCGAACAATAAAATACTTATCTTCTAAACTTGTACGAAGGAGAATAATTATAAAAAGCTTAATAATTGCCTTAAGTTCTTAAAGTGAAATGACTATTAAGTGCCTTCTAGTTTATTTAGCCTTGCAATACAGGACTTTAAAAAAGTTATCATTATTGTAATTATAATATATTATAACTTGTTAAATTTACTATAAATAAAAAAAACATAGCTGAGTAAGTAGTGTAGGTGATAACAGCCCAGCCACTGCATACAAAGGTAAGAATTAATTTTTTAAGTGCTTTAGCTTTGTGCCAAATTAAATGAGACTTCATCAGACTGTCTGGTGAAATCCCATTTAATTTTTGCTCTTTTTAATTGCTTTTGGCACAGGATCCTAAGTTCTTTATCCTTGATTGCTGATTTTGAGAATTGTGAGCGTTTGTAGGTTTTCTAGACTCTCCCTTGTTTTCATTATGTTTCTGATTGGTGTACTGATGCAGCACAAGAAAGTACTTTATTTTCATAATTTTACTGATAGAGGCATACTTGTCTATTAGTGTAAGCAAAACACTGTTGAAAAGCTGTACTGCCCTATCTAATGTTTTATATTCTTTAGTATAGATAAATGTAGAGATGATAGATCTTGAGGTATGTTACTTCTACTTTTAATTTATGAAGGAGGGGATTTATTTTTCCAGTTTGCATAGGTATGCCTGTGGTCACTGAGATCACTTGATAGTATTCTAATATTTAAATCATTTTGAGGGCTTTAGATAGGATCTAGTCAAAAGTGTTCCCTCTATATGTGCTATGGGCTGTTCTAGATGGCTCAGTTATTAGCTATTTTTATTGCTCTTTCTTGAAGCTGTGGCATTGCTAACGGATACTTATCTGTTCTGTAACTATCCTATGCTCTGCTCTGTTTTTTCTTTAAAGGTGGATCTTTTCAGATCCTTAGCTTCAGAAGAAACTGCTTCTGTTTTTCCAAGTTTGTTTTTCTGATTTCTGTTATTTAGTATAGGTAAGCAAACAAGGAAACATTCAGATCAAAATACTTTACAGTTCTGATTATGGCCACTCTCATTTTCTTCAAATTGGTAATCCATAGATTACAAGAGATATTTTCTGCTCCACATAACATTTGAGCAACTCTTGATTGCTGAATGCATTTAATTCTTTTTCATTTATTGTATTGTTTTATTTTATTTATTTAAATGTATTTAAATTTGCTGTCCAGGTAAGTGCAAAGCTCCAGGAACCCTTTTTTAGCCATGACCTGGTCAGGCAACAGTCTAAATAAAATGTAACAAAACAGTGGACTCAAATTCTGTATTAACCAGGGAGAATGTCATGAAATTGGCTAAGAGATACTTTCTCCAAGTTTAGCTCACTGCTAAAAACATTAACCAGTTTTTAGGGAATGCCATCCATCTCAGATTTAAATAAGTTTCAGTGATAGTTCAGTAAAATGTTTATTTAAATAGGACATAAACTCAGCATGAATTCAGAAATCTTACAGGAAATATATAGTTGTGGGGTTTAGAGCATTTAGTCAGTTTATTAGTAATCTTTTAAAAAGAATGTCCTGTAATGGTTATTAAGAAGCAATAAGGCATCTGAAACACAATATTCTCATGCAACAAAACACACTAAGGAATAATTCCTTTTATTAGTAATAGATTCTTTGGTACTTTGCTCACTGCTTTCTAAGAAAATTAAGTTAGTCATGCACTTGACTTGCATATTCTAGTCTGTCATCTGTGGTTGTATATAAAGTCTGTTCAGGTCTGCACGTGGCACTGGAGACAAGCAAACAGTAGGGTGAAGCGAAAACTTAGACAGAAAAGTGTCTCACTCACCTTATGTGTCTTGCTTTAGCAAGTTCATGCCTTTCCTGTGATCAGGCGAATCATTTCAGATCTGAAAAAAGGGTTTTCAGCCCAAACCATTTCACAGGGTGCAGATCCATAACAGATATAGTGGGCAGGCCAGTGGGGATATGGTGAAAAAACATAATTATAAAATGGATAGAACACAATGGGGACAGAGTAGGTCTACAATGTGCAAATTCACATGGATAAGGTGATTGACCATAAGGCGTATAATAGACAAAGCTGTGGAGGATATGATAAGTAACAATGTGGGGTAATATGATAGGTAATTCAAGGGAATGGAAATGGTGGTTTCATCTGGGAGAGCGAATATGGTGGGTAAATCCATGGTAGGTGATGTGATGCATAACTGTGGGTCTTTGATTAGTAAACCAATGAGAGATGCTGTGAATAACTGTGAGATATTATGAGTAAACCCATGGGTGTATGGCGGATAATTCCACAGGTATAATTGATAATGATGGAATATATGCCAAGACTCACTCCTCCAAGAAAAGGAAACCAGTCTGGTGGACTCCTGCCATAAACAAGCTATACAATAGAAGGAGGAAACTAGTACAGAAAAGAGTAAAATCCCAAGAAGGGAAGACATCCCTGATCAGTATCAGCAAGAAACTATGATCCCTCATAAAATCATCCAAGGCGAGCTTTGAAAGAAAAATTGCCAAGGACTCCAAAGATAACCACAAGGCATTCTTTAGCTATGGCAAGAATCTAAGTGGCAATTCTCAGGTCTGCTCGGAGTTAGTGCAGAATGGTACAAAATACACTGAGCCAACCGATATCGCCAGCATCCTGGCAGACAGGTTCAGCGCAAACTTCACCCGCCCTCTCACCCTCAAAAGGGCCCATAACCATACCAGAAGAATGTAGAGTCCCTGAAATCACAGACACTCAGGTTAAAACAGCCCTCTCCAAAGCCAAAAACACAGCATCAATGGGACCGGACAGTGTCCCAGGCTGTGTCCTACACAAGCTCAAAGATGAACTAACCCCTCACCTAAACACACTGTTCAAACTCAGCCTCTCCACAGACTACATACTCATAAAGTGGCGCACAGCAACGGTTATTCCGCTCCACAAAGGTGGAGCCACAACAGACCCCAGGAGCTATCGCCCTATAAGCCTGACTAGCTTGGTTTGCAAGGCTGTGGAGCGCATCATCATGGAACTCATTAACAGAGACATTGGGAACATCCAAACACTGGACCCTACCCAGTTTGGCTTTGTTAAGGACAGATCATGCCTCCTAAACCTGGTGGACTTCTTTGAGACAGTTACTAAGGCTATAGATGAGGGAAAGGTGATACACACAGCCTACCTTGACCTTGCCAAGGCCTTCGACACCATTCCCCATTCTGGTATTATAGACAAGCTCACCAGCCTGAACATAAACCCCTACATCATAAGATGGGTTGCCAACTGGCTCACGGAGAGAACCCACATGGTGAGAGTTGCGGGAGCTAGGTCTGACTCTAAACTGGTTACAAGTGGTATTCCCCAGAGCTCAGTCCTAGGACCCCTCCTGTTCGGCGTATACTTCTCAGAGGTACAGGCAAGCACAGGAGGACTATGGCTGACCAAGTTCACAGACGACTGCAAACTAGGGGCTATAATTGACTCTTTGGCTGTCACAGACATCTTCCACAAGTGTCTCACTGAGATGGATACCTGTTGTCAAAATCATGGTCTCAAGCTAAATGCCAAAAAGTGCATAGTCATCCCCTTTGGAAAAAAACAAAGTACCCACAAACTATCACATAGGTGGTAGTCCCCTAAATGCAGAAGACGTAATAAGGGATCTGGGGACCCAAGTAGATAGTAATCTCACCTTTGATAATCACATTGCCAAAGTGGTTAGAAAATCCTTCTACGTGGCCCACCTAATCACAAAAGGGTTCGCATCCAGATCAAAAGAGGTCATTGTGCCCCTCTACTCATCACTCATCAGACCCATCTTAGAGTACAATGCCCCATTTGGGATGTACCTACACCTGCAACAGCTGGAAAGACCACAGAAGTACCTCACCAAGAGGATCAATGGCCTCAAACAGATACCCTATGCAGCTCGACTGAAGAAACTACAGTTGTACTCAGTTGCATACCACCTACTCAGAGGTGATCTCTGCCTGACATACAAGGCCATATCCAACCCAGAATTGATGGACATGCTCCACCTAAAGAAAACCTTATCCCCTCGAGCCACACGCTCTAGGGATCTAAACCTCATCACAACAATAAATAGGACATGCTGGAGGGATAGATTCCTGTCCCAGAGACTTCCCATGCTTTGGAACAAGATCCCAATCTACATTAGGCAGAGCTCCTCGCTAACACTCTTCAAGAGAAACCTTTTTCGAGTGGATGGGAAACAGAAAGTTTACCTCGGGGATCACTTCAGTGGCTGTGCTGGGCAGAGGCACAAGGAACTAATCTAAGGGGGTGGTGAAAGCCAGCACATTCTGGCTAGGCTTATAAATGCCTTCAGACAGATAGCCTAGTACCCACCTATGAACCTATGTTCACCTATGGGAATATGGTGAGTTATGTGTAGTGGCTGTGGAGTTTAATTGGGAAGATACTGATATGGACACCTTCTCTTACATACCTAAACAGTGGACAGGGATTAGAAGGCAACTGAAAGCAGAATGAGGCTTCTGCTTGAATCATTTTAACTTTAATGAAGACGTGCATGCGTGCATGCATATACATTATTTTATTGTTTATTGGGCAGTTATAAAACTAACCTGCTGCTCTCCATGACCCTGTAATTTACAAAGTGCATGCTGAAACAGAATGTGCATAACTCAAATCTTGCTTTTACCCAGGGCCGGTGATAGCATTTTGGGGGCTCCCAGCAAATGTCAAGTTCGGGGGGCCCCCCTAGGAATTTCTGTCGAAGTATCATGTCACTGCCACCCCTCCAAAGCAACCTTTTAGTTCATACTGCAAACTGTTAGGTGTAGTGTATACAGACTAACCTGTAGCTACAATGCTCTTACAGTACAACAGGCCTAAGTACCACACTATGTTCGCCAATTAGGTGAAATGCTGTCTATATGCTCGAAAGTGTATTTTATTCTATTTATTTATTTTTTTACATAATCTTTTCATCCAATGATGGCTTGTACAGAAATTATGATTAAGGAAAGAAATTCAGTGTTGCTGTTCAGCTTAAGTTTTCCTTGCATCCTTTCAGCACATCTTTCCTGACCAGGACAACACAGTAATAACCATTCAGGAAATAACCCAGATAAACCAGGGCCCAAGAAGCCATAGGGTTATATATGCTCTGGGATGCATTTTAGAGCATTTCCCAACCTTTTAATCCAATGGTGTCTTAAACAAAAACCATGAGTAAGAAAAGAATTACAGTCCTTTTTTTCATTCAAGGAAAACATAAGTTGTGCCCAAGGCTTAATATTCAAAGATGATAAAACAGTAGCTCACAACAAACTAACAAGCCATTTGTTGTCTGGATACAGAGGTCCAATCTGGGAATATGGCCTGCCTCTCTAACCCCCCCCCCAAAAAAAAAAAAAACGGTCACTGCCTATGCACGATGAAAGCAGAGGTTCAAATTGCCCCAGACATGTGTTTCAAGTGAGTGCTGACATACATATACATAACATGCCTCCTCACTCCTCAACCCTAACCATCAAAGGCAGCTACCTGTAAACGTGCCTGATATGAAACTGAAAAAATAAAGATTACAGTAATACATTTTACTTTGTTGCTCCTAGACAGTACACTGCCCCTACACAAGCTATAGCAACCTTCTTTCTACACCTCTGAGGTCTGTGAGAAAAGTAAAAGAAACAATGACCACACTGTCCTCAGCCCAAACAAAAGCTATAATGACCTCATGTGCACACCTCTATGGTTTGACTGTAATGAAAGTTAAAGAAGTAACCACAACACCCCCCACCCCCACCATAACTTGCAGCTTTCTGTATACACATCTGAGCAGGGCTGATATTAGAATGGGTACAGTTGAGAGCAGAGGGCATTATCAGCTTTATTCTAACAAGGTCAGCCGTGTTGTGGTTAAAGAGCATAATCAGAAAATTAATACATTTTTTCTCATCCAGCAACAGCTTTTGTAAGGCCCTCACACAGTCAAGGGAGCCCCCTGTATCAGTTTATACAGACTTGGTAGTGGGGGCCACCAGATTCCTTGAAGACTGAAGTGTCTGAATATTCTGTTGACATATTTTATGCGTTACTTTTGAAATATAATTACTTGTTAGCTACATTTTTCAGTGATACCCAGAAGAATAATGTATGTGTCCTGGCATTATTGGGTATATGCAGAGATAAACAAAATCAGTGATATTTTTTACAAGCACACACACAAGCCATAGCAATACCAGTTTTGTACTTATTTCAGCAAATAGCAATACATTGTGCGACACTGGTACTGCCACACCAGATCAGTGACTGTTGTGTAACAGTCGTCAAACTGCAGCAGAGATAAATCGCTTTTATTTACCTCTGTGAGGAGTGATGCATACCTGCAACTTGTCTCTGATTTCACCATCCTTCCCTGATTTTACTCATAATTTTGCTCTGTCCTTCATAAAAAGTTTGATTTATTAATAAATCTTTCAGGAATACAGACAGCCAATAATTCCAAGCATCAGAGGTTTACACTTCTTATTGTCCAAATAATGCATGTTGATGCTAAGGGTTCATGGTCATGGGTTGGGGTTAGTACTAGTACTAAACTAACTGCCTGAGCCATTGTAAAGCCAGCCCAATTATCCTTGGTGATTCAAAACCCTGCACCTTGTGTTTGCAAAGCAAACACCTTAACCATTAGGCCACCCTCCCAACCCTTTGTTATTTTATTAACTTTTTTAAGTGACTTAGATTAATATTTAAAACATGTTCCTAATTTTGAGCCTTTATTCTGCTATTATTTTTGGTATTGTGTTGAATTCTTCTGCAAAGAAGTTGAGTTATAGAATCTGGTGTTCTTCCAGTATTTATAAAACTCCCTGAAAAAAAATAACACCCCTGAAGGTCGGAAACATCAGCTGTTCCTAAAATACAAGGTTTGCACTAAAATCATTCATTCTAACCTGTTGATCTCTCTACTGCTTACCTTGCTTATGTTCATGATCAGTTTTAGCCTAACAGGGTCATACCACAGTTCAGGTTAAAGAGCATAATCAGGAAATTAATACATTTTCCTCATTTTTCCTAACCATTAGCTGCTTTTGTGGGGCCCCCCACAGTCAGGGATGATTACGGGCCCCACTTGCATCCACTGGTATTGCAGGTACCTAAAACTGGCTATGTTGTTGGTTTTAGTGGAGAGAATGTCTCCACCAAGCAGGGTTTAACTAAGCCAGAGGCAATATGTCAGTGATAAAATATTTAATGGAATTGTGAAGCCTGTTCCTTGATAAAACACTGTTACTATAACCAGAGATATCTTTGAATTTTAAAGGAGATATAAACAAGAGTTACTACCCACCTGGTTTAAAAAGTATACAAGATTGCTATACTACATTTTGTTAGTTTGATAAATATGCTGCAAAATATCAAGATAAGGTAACTTGCTGTGATTGGGGGCCTCCATGAACAGGGGGCCCCCAGCGATCACATGGTTCGCTGGTGCCTAAAGCGGGCTATGCTTTTACCTAGAAGTTTACAGGTAAAAGGGATTGTGTAAATATGTCTACCTTCCTTGTGACTGTGAATACTGTTGGGTGAAGGAGCAGTGTAAGACAGCAAAGACTACATTGCCAGCATTGTTACACTGTTTTGGCATAGGGAATGGAAATAAGACAGTGCAGTGAGCTGGATTAGTCATGCCCAGAAGCCAGGCTTTCCTAATTCATGAAAGCACCAGTGAGTTTTTACATTCATTGGGTTGGCCTGTTTCACCAGAGGCCTAATAGAACACTTCATTTGCTATTAACGATGACATATTACAGTGTTGCTGTGAGAGAAGCAATGATGCCAGTAACTGTTATTTGGAGTAATAAAGATGTAAATGCTTTTACTCGTGATACAGGAGCAATCACAAAGTTTAAGCTTGCTTTGGCTCAAGAAATGGATCTTTTCCTGAAATGCCATTAAAAAAAAAGCTTTGATAATAGGTTTTGAACATAGGAAATCCTCATTGGATGTTTAACTCTCCACAGCATGATTTTAATCTTCTGATAAAGCCCACTGAAAAATGTGAGTGCTTAATATATCAAGAAATCATGGCACAGAGACGGACATTTTCTCAGAGTGCCACCAATCTCTTTCTCCTTTCTAAACATCGATCTTGAGCAATTAGTGAGACAGACGACAAATAAATAAACTAGCCAAGCATAAGAAAAGCAAGGATGTGCCTTTCATTTTACCTCACTGAGGATCTGAGAAGGCAATGGTTAGTGACTAGGGGAAAAACACATATAACACAAGTAACTTGGCAGCAGTTACAAGGATGTGATGTGAGCAACTGTGTGTATCTGTGTGGGGGTAGCTGTTTCTGTTTTGCACTGTATCTACCTGGCAAAAAAATCAACTAAATACATTTTTATGTATTTTTTAATTTCATTCAAAGAGAGCACAGGCAAAATGATGGGTACATTTAAGTGTGTGTGTGTGTGTGTGTGTGTGTGTGTGTGTGTGTATAAATGCAATGTGATATATATCTGACTTTCTGTCTGTCTGTCTACCTGAGTTTCTGTAGATGTATGAGAAAATGTCTGCCTCTGCATGTGTCTGTTTATGTACATAACATGTGTGTGTGTGTGTGTGTGCACTCATGCGTGTGTGCGTATGCGTGTATGTGAGTGTGTAGACATCATTAAATACTTATAATTTCTATAGCTTTTATTTTGTGTGTGAAATATTTATTCCAACAGCAACTTTTAAACATTAGGTGAGGGAACTACTTTACATCAAAAGTATAAAAAATGTGTGCACTATAATAAAACAAACACAAAACAATTTAACAAATTATTTAAGTGCAATAATGCTCTTCAGGGTGAGCACTACAGACAAATAATGGATCTTGCAGGACTGGAGAGGCCCCAAACCTGAAGTGTTGGGCCTCACAACACCTTTGGGCAGTCATTAATTTCCCTGTAGTACCTACCCTGCCAGGCACTGTTGCCTGCATGAACATTTCCAGAAATTAAATCAGAAAAGTTACTCTTGTCCCTCTTTAAAATGCATTCCAGGTGATCACAATTTCTCCAGACTGTCCGTGCAAGTGTTGTTAGTAGGTAAATGTGAAGGAATACAGCAGCTAATGATAAAATGTTAGCTCTCTCATGTGTCCACAAAGGGGAAGGCATTAATACATAGTACAATGCATGGATTACATTTGCCATTTAGGGATGGAAATCAGTATAATGTAATAATTACTTACATTTGCTGTTAAAATTCTGGGATGGCTTGCATGTGGAACCTCATATAACATGGTCAGTGCAGCAAAACAGAATAGATGTTAGACTGAACTGTAGAATTGCAAGGTGGCATCTTACAGGTGATGGTCTCTTTATAACTTCATGTCTTCAGAAAATGGAATGAATTAATGTGCTACAATTTAATTTAAAAGCTTTATTCTAATAGAGTCATGCCTTACCCAGGATGATTTTCCTGTTATAAGTAGATTACTTTGTGATATGCGAGTGTTCAGAGAAAACATCAGAGACAACAGCTTATCATGGGGCATTTCATGCTGTCAACCAGTTGTAATCCATACATAAAGTAGGTCATCCCAGACTTCAGGAAAGGACTTCCTTCACTGAAATGTACCAGCCTTGGACACTGTAATATGAATTGCCATTTTATAAATGCTGTAATGCTAATGAAAATGGCAATTAATGACTATTTTGCCGAAGCAAAAGTGAATTGAACTGTAGAACAGTATGGTGGTCTGCTCAGTATTGTATAAAAGTAAAGAAGTGTTAAAATTAGTTCTAAGAGTATGTCATAATTTATTATGTACAAAGGTATTAATGTAAGTGAATGGGTCTAATTGAGTAGACCGAAATTCCATTTAATGGAATCTTACTTAACTGAGACAACAACACCAAAAAACTTACTTTAACAAATTTTCACATCACTGGAATTTTTAATCTGGAAAAGGAGGCGGTTGGCCAACATGGGGAAATTTGCCCTTCTCCCCACTATAGTGCATTCTCAGAGTTGGTATATTTAGTTGGGGGAGTGTGGGGGGAACAGCCCCTACATTGGGGGTTGTGAGGGGTGAAGCCCCCACTTGGGTGGGTTTCACATGCTTCAATATGTTTGATTTTTAAAGCTGGCCAACTGCCCTCCTTTTCCGGATTAAAATTCCAGTGATGTGAACGTTTGTTAAAGTAATGTTTCGGTGTTGTTGTCTCGGTTACGTTGTTGTTGTATCTTTCGGCTTTTCCCAGTTAGGGGTCACCACAGCGGAACTCCGGTCCGCTAATGATTGGCAGCCCTGACGCACAACCTTCAACGAAGGTATGCCCATTCACGCATGTCTCCACACAGAAGACGCTTTAGCTGAGAATCGAACAAGACGTCTTACTTTGAGGCGACAGTGCTACTGCAGCACCACCACCGCAGTTCCCACCACCACCGCAGTTCCTAGGATTGTATTAAATGGAATGAATATGTGTGTCTAAACTCACATATACATATGCATACAGATTCTGTACGATTGTGTATGCATACACACATACATACACAGTCTTACATAATAAAGCATCATTTTGCCATATGGATCAAAAGTGTTTGTTACCAAAGTGTAGAATGCACAAAGTAAAATCCGCCAGTATGCTATTAAACCTGTGTCTTGGGATAACCCACATGACTGCTCAATTCGAAACAGCTGCGCCAACAAGATAAGACCAGACCGTTTAAAAAAACGTTAAAGTAAATCCAAAAATTTTTAAAAAAACGTTAAAGTAAATCCAAAAATTTTTTGAAATAAATCCAAAAGTTGTATATATAAAAACATTTTAATAGATCCAAAAAGTGTGTTTAGCGCTTTCACTTGTACTACAACAAGCTTCATCAGAACACTGAAGCTGAACCTAATGATTTAAGGAGAGAGGATATGATGTTAAAGCTATGTTTAAAGTCAGTGAGTATGTAATTAGTGAGTGGGGGAAAAAATACTCACCACTACTGGGAGAAAGATATAATAACGGAAATAATAGGACTGTAGAAAGTATTGGTGCCAGTGGAAAAATTAAAAATATTAGTTCCTTTGACAGAACATGTATTTTGGAATACGGTCCACACACTGGCAAGGTTAAGAGAATCCTGATAGATAATTAGAATATTATATTGGTAGATCAGGACATCGCTTCTGTGTTAGGAAGAGGTCCTCGATTTGTTAACAAAATAGGAAATAATATTAAACACATTTTAGAGAGAGGTTTTATTTGTAAGACCTTTAATAACAAGAATACATCTAAATGTGGTACTTTTAATCAATGTCTTATCTTGTTGGCGCAGCTGGTTCGATTTGAGCAGTCATGTGGGTTATCCCAAGACACAGAGGTTTAATAGCGTACTGGTGGATTTTACTTTGTGTGTTCGTTGTTGTTCCACTTCACACAACTATTGGTTCTGTTTAAAGTGTATAATGCAGTCACAAGACAAAAAACAAAGAGGTATCAAAGTTAGGCACATTCTAGTGTTTCAACTGTATTGATAAAGCATAATAGAAGTTATTCTGTACAACCCAAAAATAAGATTTTGTTCTTTCAAATCTTGTTTTACAGCAGGAATGAGTCCTGTAAAAGACATTGAGAACCTTTTTCAGAAATGTGTGTATATATTCATTTAAACACACATACTTGATGTGTGAGTTATTTATTTATATATATATATATATATATATATATATATATATATATATATATATGTATATATATATGTAACTGCCTGTGTGTGGGAGTAGGTATGCTTATGGATATACACAGGCATGTTTTTATAGAGAATATGTAATATTAAATATGTCTGTTTCAGTTTATTATATAAACATGTCATACTTGCATACATCTGCACTGTGCGAAAGAAGAATTTGACCTTCTTGGCTAACAGTACCTATATAGTTAAGGTTATTACTGTCACCAGTTTTTGGAGTTATTTTTGATTGTAGGTTTTTACTTTTGAAATTCTTCAGGCAGGATGCAGTGTGATCTGTGATGCAAAATGATCTAATCTTGGCAAAGAGGCATATCTGACTCCACTGTGACCATGAATGTCACTGCTGGCATTAGCCATTAAACTTGTGTTTCTGTTTCATTTCTCTAATATAATTAAATACCGGGAGTGTAGGCCACTCAGCTGTGCTCAGTAGGTCTCCTGCGCTCATTAAGAGTATTTTAATATGGAATTATTTGAAGAGTAAGAATGATGAATAGTTAGGCATTGACAACAATTTTGGAGAATGCTGGATTCGTATGTTTGACAGGATAATTCCCAGTTCCCATAAATATAACTGTTTTCAGCTGAATGATAAAGCAATAAATCTCCACAAATTATCCAGGAGTCGTATTTTTTTAATTATGAAAAAAAAGAGTCAAGTCAAGGCATTTTTGTGGCTCGTTAGAAATAATTTTCTGAGGTATTTGATCATCACTGAAAACAAAATGTAGGCTGTAGCTGAGTATCTCTGGAGATGGTTTCTCAAGCAAAATACATTTTTAGCCTTTTTTTCAGTAAAATGTTTTTTTTTAAAGCCACCAAAGTTCAGACTAATATAGTAGCACTGAGGCATGTCAATCACTATGACAAAACTTAGTAAGCATACATATGTAACAACCTGCATATGACGTTCCAGATATTGACCTGGATGTGTGATCCTGTGTAGAGGATAAATGTCATAGTAGTGTCATATCAAATCATTTTTAATAAACAGAATCGGTTACAATTAGTGGAGTATAACTTACAGTGTCATTCATTCATTCCCTGATTACTTACCTTGCCCCTGTTCGGTGCCACATAGGGGATAGATGATATCCTGGTACTCAGAAGACATCTGTACAGAACACCTGAGCAATGCAAGACACACACACTGTGTCACTCAGCATGCATGCCTACAGGCAGTTTGGAGTAAACCCATTTCATCTGCTGCAGGTCTTTGGAATGTGGGAAGAAGGTCCAGTCAAAATTCCCACAAAACGATTTGCAGACTCTGTACAGAAAGCAACCCAGCCAAAAGCTGAACAACAGAGGCAGAATGTGTGAGGTAGCCACACAAGAACTGCGGCATTGTATCACCTGCCTACATTGTCACCAAAGATAAAGTCATTAAACTCTGCAGTACTAAAGAAAAAAATAACCTTTCCTCGGGGTTTGCAAGCCCACTGCAGCATTATGTTAAACACACTGGTCTATACAAAGAATTTTCTTTTAAGCGAAAAACAAAATCTTATTGCTTAAAATTTACAAATAAAGAAACTCTACATAAAACAGCCATGTGATCTTTCTTTGATTTTATAATTAAAGCTTTCATGGTGGAACTGATCACTTGCTTACATCTTCTGGAGATGTAACTTTCAGAATGTGTATGGGATTCATGCTGACTCATCAAAGGACTTTTCAGAGAGTGCAGTTACCATGAAAATAAATCACTGAAAGCTTCTTTCAGTAAACCTCAAAGTGTATTTTTTGCAGGGCGCAATCCACCTTGCTTCCTCACATCCCCAAACACACACACGCGTGCGCGCACGCACACACACACACACACACACACACACACACACACACACACACACACTTATACATAATAGAGACAGAGATTTTATATATATATATATATAGAGAGAGAGAGAGAGAGAGAGAGAAAGAGAGATGGTTTACTATCAAAATCAAGAATCACAGATGTTCATCATGTTATACTGCTGCAGTCATCACACTAGGGTTATCCTGCCATCAGGCGGTCCCGCAGTCGGCCGAATCCCAAAGTCTTGGTCCGGCGTCGGTTGTCGTCACTTCTTCCGTGACGTCAGTGCGACATGGGGATAACAGAGGCAGCCGACGCCATTTTCTTCAGTCTTTCTTGCCGCGCGGTGCCCGAAGCAGAAGCAGTTCGCAAGTGCCGGTCGGCTAGCTCCTGAGATTTTTGAATCGAATTTCAGCCCAAAGTCTTCTCTAAAGCTAAGTACCCCGTTGGGGAAACTTTTCTTGCCTCAGACCGATGTCAGACAAAGTTAATAATTGCATTTCTTGTGGGAAGCAAATACCTCATAAGGATTTTCTTTCTTACTGTATTCCTTGCCTAGGCCCAGACCACGATGTCTCTGGTTGTCGGTTTTGTGCTAGGTTCAACAAACGTACAGTCAAGCGTCGGGCAGATTTCGCCCAACATTATTTTGGCAGAAAATTTAACTATAGCATGTCGTGGAGCAACCGACATCAGCAATGATTAAAAAACGCAAGGATAAGGACAGGCAACCAAGGCCAAGACCAGATACCGAGGCCTCAGCAAGGCCTGCCGCTGGTTCTCCAGTTTTCAGTGAGGTGCCATCGCAGCCCCTGACTACCGCTGATTTAGAAATTCTGACGGCCTTCCAGACCGAATCAGCTGGGCCTCAGGAGCCGGTTCCATCTCACCCCTCGGACGCCAACCCTGATGGTGATATGGAGATTTTGGACAGACCTTCGGTTTCTGAAGGTGTCTTCAAACCGACAACTATCTCTATTAAGTCTTATGCTAAACTTAAAGCCCCCTTAAAAGTTAGGAAACCGGGTCCACAGACCCCCCCCACAGGCCCCTATGCCTAAAAAACAGATGCTTAAGATGGCTGAGGATTTAATTACCCTTATCAGGGGTTCACAACCCCCTCCTGACAAAAGGCCTAGACTGGAGGAAGATTATCCTTCCTCTGACCAAGCATCCATTTCCTCAGCTAACTCTGAGGACCAGGATTATTCCTTCCCTCCTTATGAAGACTCAGATGCTGAAGAGTCCATTCCCTCTGTCTCCCCCCCTGAAGACTACTCTTTTGGGGAAACTTTACACACCATGAGGGAACACTTCCACTGGGAAGGCCAAGATTACTCTGACTCTAAGAAAAGACTCCTGACTTTCTTCTTCCACAGCATAGACCCCTTGCAATTCCTCCAGTTTTAGACATTTTGGATGATGCTTACACCGAACCTAGTCTAAACCCAGATTCCTTACCTCCTGCACCAGCTAAACCAGACAGTTACTACTGAGTTCCTGATTCACATAAGTTTCTATATAAAAGCCCTGTTGCAGACCCCAAAACCATTTCCCAGGGTCCCAAAGGGGTTAAGGCCACTACTGCTAAGAATCCACTACCTTCTGAAAGAGATTCCAGAGCATTAGAAAGATGGGGGAAGAAAGTGTATACGTCTGCCACTTTGGCCATGAGGGCCTTAAACTGCCAATTCCACATACTAAAATACCAGCAGTACTTGATTACACAGTTAAAGCAGAAAATGATCCCTCAGACAGATCAACCTGATTTCAAAGAGATGCAGGATTTGCTGCATGCAGCAGAACAGGTGGGAAAGCATTCCTTACAGTGTGGTTTTGATTCATTGGAAGCCTCATGTAGAGCAGCTGTCACAGGATCTGTAGTACGTAGACATGCTTGGTTAAAAGAGCAAGCCTTACCAGAACATGTCAAAGCAAAGTCATTGGATGCTCCATTGCAGAAAGATGTGTTATTTGGTGTCAAAGCAGAGGAAGTTTTAAAGAAAATGGAAGAAAAGGCAAAATCTATGCAGACAGTTAAAGATTATTTACAGGTACAACCTCCTCGTTTCAGCAGAAACTGGCCATCAAAAAACTGGTCCTTTCCTACATCAGACAGACCCCAAAGGGGTAGGTACAGACGCCCAAGGGGCAGAGGCCAGCCACAAGGTTCTTTCAGGCCTAGACAATGGCATACAACAACTCAAAGAGATGAAAGATCTCAACCCTTCAGGAAACAAACACAACGACTTCCCTCTTCACCTGCCAAGCAAAATTGCCCTGGCAGCACCTTTGGGAGGAAAACTGGCTTTATTTCCACAAAATTGGCGCATCATAACAAAGGACAAATGGGTTCTGGATATTATTACCCGAGGCTACATTCTTCATTTTCACATTTTACCACGGATGAGAGGCATGCCAAATCTGCCTCCAAACCAATGGGCAGAGGCACAAACGCAAATTTCAGCTCTCATGGATATGAAAGCAATTCAAAAGTTACCTACAAAGGAGCAAAGTCAAGGTTTTTACTCAAGGCTATTTCTAGTACCAAGAAAGGACAAAGCCTGGAGACCCACTTTAGACCTCTCAATTCTAAACACATACCTGGAGGTACCGAAATTCAAAATGCTCACACTACAGCAGCTTCTTCCCATGCTGGGCAAGGAGTCTTGGCTGGTAACGTTGGACCTCAAAGAGGCATACCTGCATGTCCCTATCAGACAAGATTGCAGAAGATCCCTCAGATTTTTGGCAGGTACAATGCATTATCAATTCTCTGCATTGCCCTTTGGCTTATCTACTGCGCCCAGAGTATTTACAAAATGCCTGGCATCAGTAATTGCATACTGCAGACAACGAGGAATGCAAATTTATCCATATCTGGATGACTGCCTGATCCAAGCGGACAGCAAGGCCATTCTATTACAGCATCTGGCATTTGTAACAAAGCTGCTAAGTTGCCTAGGGTACACAGTAAACAAAAAGAAGTCAAAGCTAATACCCTCACAAGACATAATATTCCTGGGTGCCAGCTTAAATACAACGACCCAGATGGCTTATCTCACGCCAGACAAACAAAAACAACTGACTCAATACTTCAAAAAGATGGCAACTTTTACCCAGCTCACTGCAAGGAAAATCCTGCAGGCATTGGGGTTCATGGCATCCTGCATGAAAAGTGTATGGACTCAACACAGGCACAGCCTCGAAACAAGTATACCTCAGTTCCTATGGTGGGCTCAAGCATGTCAAATAAACAAGGGTCTTCCTTTTGTCTTACCTCCAGCAAACCAAACTATGACAACAGATTCTTCAGACTATGCCTGGGGAGCACACATGGCAGGACAGTGCATGCAGGGCAAATGGTCTGCAAAACAAATGCATCTACACATCAACCAAAAGGAGATGCTAGCTGTGCAAAATGCACTGACAGCCTTCAAGGACCTCTTGCATCCAGGACAACTACTAATAAGGACAGACAACACCACAGTTATGTGGTACATAAGCAAACAGGGAGGAACACACTCCTACCCTTTATGCAGACAGGCAATGAGCTTGTGGAACACAGCATTAACTTACCAAGTACAACTGCAAGCACAATTCCTGCCAGGAAAGGAAAACATATTGGCAGACGAATTAAGCAGAAAATTGGCAGATCCTCACGAGTGGAGACTACACCCACAAGTATTTTCAATGATAACTCAAAGGTGGGGACGCCCAGACATAGATCTATTTGCCTCCCCCAACAATTGCCAACTACAGAAATTTTGCACAAGGACTTATCATTCCCTAGCCTGGAAAGTGGGCGCCCTATCATTCAGTTGGACAGCATTGACAGTCTATGCCTTCCCACCACTACCTCTCTTGACCAAGGTATTACTGAAAGTCAGATCAGAGAGACCACAAATGATCCTCATTGCTCCGGACTGGCCACGTCAGCACTGGTACCCATTACTAAGGACCTTGACCCACAGCCCTCCATGGATCTTACCTCAATTCCCACTTCTGTTGACTCAGCAAAACTCTCAGATCCTTCACAGTCAGCTCAGGACTTTAAATTTAGCTGCATGGAGAATACCTTGAATTATCAATCAACACTTCTGTCAAAGGACATCCTGAATGTCATTTTGGAGGCCAGGAGGCCCAGCACCAGAAAAACTTACTCAGACAAATGGAAAAGATTTTGTGCATGGAACCAGGCTAAAGGCCAAAATCCTTGGATACCAAACATTCCTCAAATACTGCAATACTTAACTGAGATGCAACACAAAGGCCTTTCTTTCTCATCCATTAAGATCCATGCTTCAGCTATTTCAGCTCAATATAGTACGGATCCTCCCATATTCTCACACCCTTTACTAAGGCAGTTTCTCAGAGGGGCTAAGAATATAAGACCCCCCCAGAAAACCCCCAACGCCAGCCTGAGACCTCAACTTTGTTTTAGAAAAATTAACGCTGCCTCCTTTTGAACCAGCCTTCTCAGCAGAACTACAATACTTGTCATGGAAAACAGCTCTGTTGCTGGCTATCACCTCAGCACACAGGGTCTCAGAACTACAGGCACTTATGGCAGTGGAACCTTTCATCATTTTCCATCAGGACAGAGTCTCTTTATGAACTAACCCTACCTTTATGCCAAAGGTAGTATTGAGTGTGGCTTTGAATCAGACCATTCATTTACCCACCTTTTATCCAAACCCCCAGAATAAAGGAGAAAGACTCCTTCACTCTTTGGACATTCACAGACAGCTACATTACTATTTGGATAAGACAAAGACCTTCAGAAAAACTGACCAACTCTTTGTATCCTATGCTGCAGGTTCACAAGGAAAGGCTATTTCAAAACAGACCATCTCCAAATGGATAGCACATTATATCCGATTTTGCTACTCGCACCATGGGAAAGCAGTGCCTGTTACTATTAGGTCCCATTCTACCAGGGCTACAGCAACCTCAGCAGCCTTTCTTAGGGGGGTTCCAACCAAGGACATTCTGGAGGCAGCTACTTGGAGTTCAGTGCACACCTTTACCAAGCACTACCACCATCCATTATACTCAAAAACCAGAGCTGGTTTTGCCATTGCAGTTCTGCAGGGCATCCTAGCTTCACCTAACCCAGTTTAGTACCAGCCACCCATCCATAGCTTTGGGATTCAACCCAAGTGTGATGACTGCAGCAGTATAACACGATGAACATAGTACAGTTTTGTACCTACCATAAATGTAGATGTTCGAGTGTATAATACTGCTGCAGTCCAGGTTACCCTCCCACCATCCCCTCTACATACCAGGGTGTTAGTATAACTCCATGTACATCAATCTATTGGATGCATGTCTATATGGTGTATTTGCTAACAGCTACTACTATTGTTTATCTACTAGGGTATTTTTGCTTAGTTATTTGTATTGCCTTCCTAGTAGGGGGCACCTGACATCTGGGGTAAGAAAAACTGAAGAAAATGGCGTCGGCTGCCTCTTTTATCCCCCTGTCGCACTGACGTCAGGGAAGAAGCGATGACAACCGATGCCGGACCAAGACTTTGGGATTCGGCCGACTGCGGAACCACCTGACGGCAGGATAACCCTAGTGTGATGACTGCAGCAGTATATACACTCGAACATCTACATTTATGGTAGGTACAAAACTGTACTTTCTTTGTGCATTTACTTAGCTGAAAAGAAATGTCAAAAATAAAAAATAAATGACCACAAAGATTGTTGTTTATCTTTCGGCTTTTCCCAATTTGGGGTCGCCACAGCGGAACTCTGGTCCGCTAATGATTGGCAGTTGGTTTTTATGGTGTCGAGTTGCCAGCCCAACACCCAACCTTCAACGAAGGCATGGCCATTCAACGCATGTCTTTGGAATGCCCACTCGACCGCGGGGAGGACATGTAGACTCCACACAGAAGGCACTTCCCACCCAAGCCGAGAATCGAACGGGATAACCTCTTGCTGTGAGGCAACAATGCTACCGCTGCACCACTGCGGAATATATAATGTTGATAATTTGCAATTTGATATTATCGACTTTACCCAAGTTACCTTGACTTACAGTGATTTTCTACTTCTGTTTTGTAGGGGAGGGCTAGCCACCCTGCACCCCCCCACACCCCCTGCATATTAAATATACAAACTCCGAGATTGCATTACAGTGAGGAAAAGGGTAAACTTCCCGAGTCCCACTGTAGTGCGATCTCCAATCAGAACATCAGCCTCATATGAGCGAATGCACACTAGCATTCACTAAGGTGGATTCAAACATTTTCAGACTGGCATTACAGAAGCTGGAACCATGCATTCGACAATACCATTTTCGTGTAACTGCTGTTCCACATTTTGATAGTAAACTGATATATAAATGCCACAGGCACACAATTCCATTAACACTGAAACTGGGTTTTCAGCAAATGTAGTTCATGGGAATTGCTCTCAGAAAAACTGCCTTCATACTACTGACTGTTCCCCATGAATTACTTGTGAGCTTGGAAAAAAGTGAGTAATGCAATGAAATTCTGAATGATTCAAAATAATGTAGAACTACACTAGAGTCTGAGCTGCTTGGTGGCGTATGTATTTCCCCACAGGAGCACAAGGATCTCATTTGCAAGTTAACTAAGTAAATGTTCAAATTATATTCCTGACATCTTGGTTTGGTATCACCCTGGCTGTGGGATGGTTTAGAACTGCTGTGTTTGTTGGGACCTGTGTTCTCATGGCACTTTAATGGAAACCTACTTGGACAATCGTACAGATCCTATCAGATGTACATTAAGGACTGCACTCACATACCCAATCCTACACATTTTATGTCATACCAGACCACAGGTCACAGCATGATCCTCATTCTATTTTTTTTTTTCAGTTGTTCTTATCCTCTGGTTTATGCATCTCCATTTTATTTTTGAGTTGCTTACTTTTTGCAACACTTTTGTCCATGATGTCTGTTTTTTTTTCTTTTTTAAATACCAGATCCAATCAGTCTGTGAATGTTGCAATTTGGTCTTTCAGCAAAGTCTCCAGGGGTGACTGGGCTATACTCAAGGCCATGGTTTCTAACACTGCTAACTTTGAAGCACTCAAACACTTTATCCTCTTTCTCAACATTTCCAGTGCCCTAAATGTCTGCAGCTGGTTAACAAAATTATAACAACATTAGTACAGTATTTCTGTTTTTGAAATTATATTTAAATTACACAGACCAGATATGAGGAACTTTGCGAAAATATACTGATACTAGCTGAAACAATGATGGTATTCTACTTTTAACAGATATACCTTTTAAATAAGATAATAATCTACAGATGCTTTAATCTATCTATCACAGTCTTATGTGTCTATAGGTGGGAACAAATGAGAAGGTTGAATGGAAAAGGATGAGGAAGGTCAAACTAAAGCACATCAAAAACAGTCATTTTGTTTTTGTCCTTGTGGAGTGATTTGGAGTTTATTATAGCTGGGGGGTTATTACACCCCAGTCAAGTTTGACTGACTGTTAATATTTAATACTTTATTTCAGTCTTTGTGGATATAAGCTTACAGGTAACACAATAAATACTTCTATCTTGTCATTATCACAGAATGTTCTGGTAGCTAGATGAGTATTTTATTCATTATGAGATTGTAGCTTACCATATCTGGTGCAGTTTAGTGGATGGCACTTTCTATGTTGTGTAGTTCATGTGACATGAAGTCTGGTCTTCAGATTCCTGACAATTTGGAGTATTTATGCAAATGGTTCTGAGCATTATTTGTAATTCTGACGTGAAAAATGTCCTTGTTTCCTGACTATGCCCATCTCCCTTAGCTTCTATTTAAATATTACATGTGGGGCTGCTGGGGAGACATGAGGCAATTTGCATAACTGGGGGGTATAAGTGATATTTACAACCATCAAAGTGGTGGCAATTCCAAGAATTTCTTGATGCACTAGCTCCCATGGCCTGAGTTGGGTACACGTACATATAGTGACTATGTTGCAGACCATTATATTCAGTTGTGTTTCTACATGTTGAATATCCAACAGTGCTACGGAAAACCTCCCATACACCCCTGAATCTTATTGTTCATAGATTACTCCATCTTCCCTGGATACCTGCTGGACTGTGGAGATACAGATAGAAACTGCAAAGAAATGCACATTATTAAAAGAATAAGGTAGGCCTGTGCTATATAGGTGACCAGGTAATAGAGAAGATAGGAATTATTCAGTATTTGGGGACTATTATCAGTCCATCAGTCAGAGAGGATAATCTGTTTCCATTTAAGCAGATTAAGTATTCTAATTAATACCTTTCTGCCCTATTTTATTAATCACTTCCACTGAAAAGGAGGAACTATTAGAAATGTGATACTTATCTTCCAAACATGAAGTCAGAGGGATCAGAGGTCTGCATAGAGAATTTGCTGCTGTTATCGACACTGTAGTGTTTTTCTGAGGTGTAACAGGACACAGTATCATTAGAAGGATGTATGTAAAACATTGGTTATTTTGATCATTTTGCAGAGATGAGAATAATTCTGTCCTGATAATAAGCAGCACTTTCTGCGTTAGAGACAAAAGCCAGAAAGATATAAAATGGATTCTTAGTCCAAGGGAAGAAGATGACATTCATGTTCTAAGCGTGAGATTTAAAAGAACATATCTTTCAGATAAGACCATTGTTAGGCCCACCTAAAGTGTTCCCCAGACAGAAGTACCATGGGTAGAACTACTAACCTCTTCATGAAAATGTGGAATGAAATGAGCCTACGTGGAATGCATAGACATACATCCTCCCGATCCACAGCCATCATCGATCAGTGGCAGTTTATTTAAGAACGAGTAGACTGTTGTCGGCAGCATGCAGAATTCCTTTTTTAAATTTGTTCAACCTTGATAGGTCCAACACTAGCCCCTGTGTGTTGTCCTTTTAGTGATACACATAAAACATTGAATAAAATGCTGTATGTGGCTGACAAAGTGGACTGTGGCACCAGTGATTTGCATTTTCATTTAAAGGCTACAAGATTAGCTCCAAGGCTATGTGCCACTGTTTTGGGGGGGGGGGGGTGCAGACTATGGAGTTTGTGACTACTTCCTGGCAAAATTTGTCTGCATAATGGCCTTGGATAGGATCTACATGAGTTAGCTGCCTGAAGCAATCTGCTTCCAGTTATTAATGCAATAAGCAAAACTGTCCTTGGAAGGAGAGACTGTAGGCTGTAAACAAGGAAAGGAACCTGATAGCCACTTATATCTGCTTTGAGGTGGCCAAAACATTTCCAGGTTAGGAGGAATTGTTTGCTGTTGGTCTGTCTCTGCTGCTGAGAATCTTTCTTTCTTTCTTTCTTTCTTTCTTTCTTTCTTTCTTTCTTTCTTTCAAAAAAGAGTGTTTTGAGTCTTGGAAAATTTCTAGAATACTGATGAATGGTATGTACAATGTGTTTCATGAAATTTTACCTCTGCAACTCTTAATACTCAATGCAATGAAATACACGGTAGTGTCCTTTGGGAAAGTGTCCACCCAGGCTAATTACTTCATCAATATAACACCCCTAAGAGTTGACCCAATAAATAGGGACCTGGGAACATATATAAATGGGTGTTTATGTTGTAACAGCTAAACATCAATACCTCGAATGTGAAACCTGGAGACAAAATACATGAAACCTGAAGATTATGAATGATGATAACATCAAAACACACAACGCCGAAGGTAAGTAGTACAGAATACACTGATGTGTAACAGACACACAACCCACGTATTCTGAACTACTTACCTTTGATGTCATGCTATTAGATGATATGTGGCTCGATGTTATCATCTTTCATGATTTTCATGTTTTGTGTATTTTGTCTCGATGTTCTAATGTTTGAGGTATTCATGTTTTGTTATTATAACATAGACCCATAGACAAAAAACTGGTGTTTGACCCACATGTAGCCAAAATAGTAAAAAAATTTATCATTCTGTGTCACCCTGCTTATTTTTACGGGTATGGCTTTCAGGTCCAAGGAAGTAATAGTACTACTCTGCTCAGCTTTTATCAGACCCATCATTGAGTAGAATGACCCCTTTGTCATGTACCTAACCAGGCACTTGCAACAGTGGGAATGCCCTCAAAGATTCCACGCCAGGAGAATCCATGGTATAACTACCCTGTCCAGCACAGATCACCTTAAGATGCTACCTCTGTACTCAGTCTCCTACAGGTTACTGAGAGGTAATCTATGCCTAGCGCATAAGGCATCCTCGGATCCAGCTTCGATGGATCTTGTGTGCATTCACAAGACATACAACACCACAAACACTAGATCCAAGGACCTGAACATTGTCTGCAGCATAAACAGAACTTGCTGAAGGGACCGATATGTGTCCCAGAGGATCCCTGCGCTATAGAATAAACTCCCCATGTATGTGAAGCATAGTTCATTCCTGACCCTGTTCTAAAGAAACCTTGATCATTGGATGGGAAATTGCAAATTCACCCCCTAGTCTGGACCCCATCTCTCTGATGGACAGAGGTCGACAGTAAGTAAACTAATCCTCAACTAGTATACCCTCCACATACTCACAACCCTTAGCTACCTCTTTACTAACATACCCACCATGTAGGTGTCCAAGGAACTCTGGCACAAAACTGGATTGGATTGCATGGCTAGGCTTGTAAGGAACCTGGTGGTTGTTAGCCTAGTATGAACCTATGAACCTATGAGCTGAACTGTCAAAATCCTGAACTTTAAAACAGAGAAACTTGCAAGATCTAAGCTACATTGATCTCAAAGTACTAAATTCCTGAAACTAATTTGGGGTTTTATACATACTATATCTATCTCAGTTTTATGATTTTTATTAAATAAGTACTAATAATTTTTGCAGTTGAGTGCACCATATTAATTTCAGTTAAATATTCCAACTTTGGGGGTCACACAGTTGTAGAAATAAATTAAATGTGGGGCTTCATAACAAAACTAAATAGTGCCTTTTTTCTTAGATTGCAAAATAATTTATTGGTGGGGGTAGAGGAGACTTCTCCAACTACAACCATTCATTTAGATGTGCTTATCCTTAATGCATTTATGATGTGCATATTTCTATTCTAATGCAGCTAAGAGGTTTTGGCACTGGCACTTCAGAATACAGGAAATGTTCTTGCTGTGCTTGATAGGTAGTAATCTGCTGCTGAAACTAAATGTACTGTGGGCTTGGGTCATCTACCTGCACATGAAAAGACCAGTAACTTGAAAACCAGATGGTTAACCAGATTCTTATTTTCTTGAGCAGTTTCCAACAATTACAGTAATTTTCCTTGTTTAAATGTAAGTTGCAGTTTTGAATATTATTTGAACAGGTTTGTTTGAAGCAAAATCAAGACATCCTTCTGCACAACTGGTGACCCAGGTTTGGGGAAAGGACTTGAACCTTTTTGGGAATGGAATACATTGCTCAGGTTGGGGGGAGTAGGATAAGGCAGTCAATGGACAGTCCTCCTTCCTGGATAGGGTGTTAGATAAGTCAAGACTTCTGGTGGTTTCCAGGGGAACTGCAGACTAGCAAAACTAAGGGGAGTGGGAGATCTCTTGATGTAATTGCATGTCACTCTGTCTTGGTGGGGATACTGATCAAACAGCTGCAGAATGACGGCTCCTTGCACTCAGGGCTGTAAGACTTATTAGCTAAGACATGGTTCTTTTGTATTCTTGGGACTGCTAGGAAAGAGTCATGTCCAGATTGTCTGGAAATGCAAAGATGGAGTGTTCAAGGGGAACCCTATGAGGTGCAAATAAAGTAGTCAGAAAGCCATAATGAGTGTTAAAAAAAAGGTATGCAGCACACATGGGAGGTATTTCTGTTGCATTCAGTGTCACTAATGAGGCTGAAGCTAGGATGTCAGAACTGGAAGTAGAATATCATCGGGGTAAACATGACTACCATTGGTGTAAACATGACTACCATTGGGGTAAACATGACTACCATGCCAGTCTGTTTTAATAATAAATAATGCTTCACAACAGGGTCTTACTAATATTATAATATCACTTCAGATGTTTTTTCCAATGGATTACCTTATGGGTTTCCTGTTTTAATATTCCCAGCTTGGCACAGCTTTGAATTTTTCAATTGTTTCCATGCTCAGAAAATAATTTTATACCAGACAGCATATGCCATGACATCACACACCAGGCTAGATGGAGAAACAACCTCTTCACCCTTTTTAGAAACTGAAACAATTCATATCATAGTCCTTATATTCTTCACAGGAAGGTTCACACATTCGGTGCTTAAAATACCAAAACCTCACAAGTCTTCTTTCATTTGTCATATCAGTAGTCAGGACACTGTTTTAGTATCTATGGAAACAGGAACATATGAAACAATGCCTGAGGTGCCACTGTTCCAAACCCAGGCACCCGGAGAACATCAAGAGTGAGAGAGAGAGAGAGAGAGAGAGAGAGAAAGCCTGAGGACTGTATTAGCTGTCTGACAATGATGACTCTGGAGGATGTCTTTCAAAAGGAACATCAGAAATGTTATATCTGTTTTGCTAAGTGGATACCAGGCAGACAAGATAATATGAAAGAATCAGAGGACAGGCATCCATTAAAACTTTTTCCTGCAAAGTCCATCCCAGTTTAACTCACATGTTTCTTCAACTGATGATGAGAATTACATGGGCATTCCCAGAAACCACACTTGAGTGCATCCTGAGGTGTCTGAACTGTTTTCACCATCTCATGGTGTCTCGAGTTCTAAGCACCCAGCCAACTATCATGGAATAAGTTCTTGGGTCCCTAAACAAAAGCTTAGTGTTTCCACTTGGGATCATAGCATTATATGCCCAGGCCTAATTTACTACCCTAGGATATGTTTAATTCATTAGCTAAGGATGTGGAGAGTCCTATAATTCCTTCTGTATTAAATGGAATCACCAGGATTGCCCAGACATACACCAATCCCATGTCCTGCACAAGCCTGTCATGACACAATACCCCCTCCAGTATGTATTCCCCTGCCATTGGTGTTCTGTCAGCTAACATCCATTACATACCTGTTGCACACTTATCAGCTTTTACAGTCATTGGCTGTCTTGCTAAACCCTATTGAAGTCAAGGTGGATGAGTGTGTTCCTCTGTTTCTCTCGCTCTCAGTTTATTATGTAGCAAATTATTAGAATACAGAGGTCTGTACCTGTTGTGATAGACAAAAATAATAAGGCTTCCTGTCCCAACACATTTCCCCTAGATGACCCCCTAATTTGAGGAAAATAACAGGATTATGGACTGTCCTGTAGCTCTTCTGCTTTCTCCCTAGAAATGCGTCAACTAATATCTGAGCAGTAAGGCTGAGGAACATTGAGTGATCCCACATGGAGCCTACCTTGTAGACTATCTTTACTGTAGTGTGTTAACATCCAGATTCATTTCCCACGTCTCCGAAGAAGGTAGAAGCTCTGTGCAAGCCCCAAGTTTTGCAGAGTCACATCGTTACTAACTATCCCAAGACAGACTTATCTCATCTCTTCAATCCAGTATAGGTTTTAGCGACCATAACACTGTCCAACATACCATTTTCTCTAAGGAGGTCTAATAATTGAGAAAGCACAAGCAAGAGGGTTTTTCCCCTGACATGCTGGGATTCAAGCCCATTAATTATTTGCTTCACTTGTCCTGAGTGCAGTCCACCCTAGTAGTTTAGAGATGAAGGAGGTACTGAAGAAGACCTTTACCACACCTTCCACTATGAACTTTCACAAAACTCACTATAATTTTGACTGCACTAGTCTTATGACTAGGACAGCATGCTCAGTCATGTAATTAAGGACGAACTTGAGAATCCGATGATGAATTTGCCCTTCTAGAGTTACATCATCTATGAGCAGGCTGCCCAAAATCTGTTTTAGGACCTCCAAAAGAGGAAGAAGGTAATGATCACACATTTTGGCTTCTGGGATACTCCGAAGGTTTTCTTATTCAAGGCCATCTCTGTTGTAGAAGAAGAAGAAGAAAAAGATGCAGAAGGTTCACCCATAGAACAAGGATGGCACCTCAGTACCAGGCAGTTTTGGCTCCTTCATTTGTGCTGGCTGAGTCTCTGGGAGTGACAAATCTACTAGCGTAGCATTTATGGTCCTGAATCTCTTACAGACTCATCCACAAAAATGTTATCTGATTTCAGAATATTTAGGGGAAGCGTCAACTTTAGGCAGCTGTTTGTGGATATGGTCACGGATGGCCACCTCTTAGTACTATTAGGTCTTCCTGGGAAATACCTCCTCTCAGGCACTAGGCAGTCCCTGCAGAGTTATTGCATACGCCTGTACTTTACATAGCAAGGAAAAAGGGAGTAGGGTCTGTTCTTTCTTGAGAAAAAAGGTAAAATATTTCACTGTAGCGTTTTTTGGTTACAAAGAGGATGAAATATTTTTTTTCCTATCCTAGATCTTAGAGTTTTATTGAAAACAACCAGTAATTCAAATTCCCAAAAGTCTCCAACCTAGCTCATTCCCACCACTAGTGACTAATGTTTGTATCAGTCACAAACACTACCACCTCAGATGCCTCTCCCACCACAACCCCCTACACACAGCCCAACCTGCACAAACCAAGCCACACTGCACCATTCACTCTTGTTCCAGCCTTACTTCTAAAGTATGGGAATCCCTCCCTTCCATCTAAAGTAACTGAAATCCTCCTTACCCACCTTTATAGCTGAACATAAAAAACCCTCCATACCAAGCCCCTGGTAAAATGCCTTTTACAAACAACAAAGAGCTTAAATCTCTCAACAAGCTAAGGGATGAAGACTGTCAGTCATGGAAAATCAGTTCATCTCTTCACAGCTGTGTTACTTTTATCAAACTGCAGAACTTAGCTAAACAATCCATACTGAGGCACATAGCAATCTGTATCAAAACCAAGCAACATTTCTAACTAAATAATCCAAACACTTCTGGCACATAGAACTAGAAGTGATTAAAGTGCTTGTGGATTTATAATTTTTGACAGTCTGTGATTTTTTACTTCAGTTTGGATTCATACAAGTTGTTAACAAACTTCTGGCACATAGACCGACTGCTCACTGAATGCAATTCCTCTGTCAACAAATCCTCTCTGAATCTAATCTGAACTAATCACCTGTTCTAACTTTGTTTGAAAATTTAGACCCCGTCCCAAAACTATCAACATCTTCGCTCTCCTCTCCACTCTCTCAGCTTCCGTTCCCTTCATCATCTCCTTTTATTTCAAAAATTCTCACATAAAGAAATCTGTAACCAATGTTAAAACATGCACAGATAATCCCCCTGGCTCAGACAACATTTTCCCTGGTTTATCTGCCATTGCATGGCATTTCTAATCCAGACTGCTCATGACGTCTTTATCCTTTGCCTTACACAAAACAGAATGGCAAACATCTGGAAAATAGCACTCATTACTCCCAGCCCAAACAATCTAAACCTCAAAACAACTCACATTTTCATCTTATTTCTGTGCTACTCACTCTTGGCAAGGTGCTATAAAAAATAAATTTCTGTCTAATTCTCAAACTACATTCATCAGTACCATTTAATTACCCTAAAATAAAATAGATTCTGGAAAGGTTGGAGTAAAATGGGAGCACTCTGGTGCCTAACTGATGATATCCTCCTCATCATTAATAAAGGTAACTTGACAGGAGCCATATTGATTGACCACACAAATCCATTTGACCAAATCAACCACCATCTCCTCCTCCTCTGTCTTCAGAAAAATGGTACCTAGTTTTAAGCCTTCTTGTTAAACAGATTCTTCAGAGTTAAAATTAGGCTCTTCCTAATCTCAACCCATGTCCCTTTCAATGGGAGTGCCCTAAGATTCTATCCTAGCTTCTGTCCTCTTTTCATCAGTAAGGTACTTTATGACCTTCCTCCTCTACAACTCATATTCTACAGTGATGACATGGTAATCTTTAGGTCCAGCCACATCATCTGTACAGTCAAAGCACAGCTGAAAAATTACCTTAAATTCCTTAATTCCTAGTTCATTAACAACAAACTTAACCCCACAGAAAAAAAGCATGCAATTTTGCAGAACCTGGAAGTCTAAAAAAACACCAACGTCAAGCAATGCCACTACGCTTTGTACCATGCCAGTAAAACAACCAACAGCTTCAAATACTTCTGTTAGTATGATGACCAGTCACTAGCATTCCATATCCATATTCAGAAATGAAGGGCAAATGTTAACTCACTTCTGTTCTTGGTTAGAAAACCTCACTCATCCTATCCAACCCAGCCAGGGCAGCTGTAGACAAAAGAGTCCTTCTGGCCCGACTTGAATGTGTACTAATAATAATAGCCACAGCCTCTAAGAAAAACTCCTCCACATTACAGACTATCAAAACAAAATCAGTCACTTCATCACTAACTCAGCCACTCATGAGCATCGGATTGCTACCCTCAAAAAGCCAAATGATACCCGGTGCAGTACAGAGTAGACCTGTTGCAACCTGTTTGCACAAAAATCTGAATGAACCCTAAAATAATTTGGGGACAAAGGCCCAAAACTAGAGCTAGATGTTTAACTACTGCTCTTATAAACATAGAAAGTTGCTAGGATAATGGGATTTGTGCTAGTGTGCATTTTTTAAAGGATATGAAGTCTGAACTTCAAACGTGTGTGTCATTATTTAGTAATTTTAGACCTCAGTGATTTGCCAGGAAATCACAGATTTTATGAGGAACAGACCAAACATATGATGCAAAAATCTGGACGTTCTGTGAAAATCTGGCACTAGGCTCTCTTTTCTTAAAATTTCTCCAGCCTCTTTCCCACCCCTAGCTGCCAGAATTTCTAGGAAAAGTATACACTACAGCCTCAGCTGCCTCTGCCAAACAAATTCCCAGACTACCCCCACAAACCAGAGTGAATTGCACCAATCAATTTTTCTCCATCCTTGCTCCTAACCTATGGGAATCACTCCAGCCACATAAATGAATGACAGTCCCCCCCCCACACCTTCAGAGATGAACTTTAAAAAATCCTCAAATTGTACTTGCCAATTGGCAGGCCACCTCACCCAAGGACCTCTCACCCTCTATCCTTACTGTCTGTCTCAACTACTAACACCTCAACGCCCCCTCCCCCACCCTTCCCTGCCCTGACTCTCATTATCCCACAGGATTTCCACTGTGATGTAAACCTGAAATATAATCATATAAAATTGTGAAATGTACATTTCTTTCAGAATCATTGCTATGTCTTTTAATTATTACTGTACAGATTTTGTTATATATTGTTACTTATTGTTCTGTTATTGATATGAACAGTTTACTGCCTCTCTTATCCAGTCTTTATTTTTCTTTCTTTGTGAATAATTTTACCTTCTAAAAACCTGCAAAATGGTTAGCTGTGAATAATGTAGTAGCTTGGTAAACAATTGTAAAATAAAAATAAAATAAAACTCTATAGGAGATCAAATTTCTGTCACTGTAGGATTCCTAGACTTTGTAGTCTTCTATGACATAAGTATATGAGCCATGCACAGAGGGTTATCATGTTTTCATGGGTTGGCGTTGGTTTCAACAGAGGATGTTTTCAATTAGTCTCACCTCTGAATCCTGAGAATTTGCCAAAGTACCAGCCTATCCATTGTGGCTGGGACTTTGCGAGGGAAGGAATGCCATGAGCAGCTATGGCTGGATGACTAGCTCTTGGTGGCTCCAGTGAGGGATTCTCTGACATTGTTTCATTATTTCAAGCCCAAAGAGTCTTGATAAAATGGGACAAGTAATCTGATCCTGATATAGAGGACTATCTTAATTAGGGCAGTTGGACACTTTCATTTTCAACTGAGCCCAGGAAGTCATAATTTTGGTAGAAGGGTGAAGGACACATTGGAGGGCCCAGACTGATACCACCATCCTGGCTCATGGGCATTTTGGCAGCCATAGCCTCCATAGCTTTCCTCAGTGCCTTTGGATACAGATGTTGCAGTAGACTGCAAGTTGTCAGTGGCTGCTGAACTATCACTCCTTCATGGCCTAAGTCAATGCCACCCCACATCAGTAGATCATTAGCACATGACCATGAATATGAGTTAGCTTATGAAGGAGGACAGAAGCAGCTGTGGGAGAATAGTTAGACCGAGATGGTTGCACTTGTCAGCAAAACCAGATGTTATAATGTATTGTTTATAGTGGTCCTCTCCTGAAGTAAGAGCTGCAGTTCTAAAAAACAGGGAAAAACACAATAAAGGAAAGACTCTGATAAAGGAGGAGAATAGAAGGTACTGTTTAGAAGGGCTTTGAATTTTTTTAGAGGTATATTAAGGAGCACAGGAAATTCAGGAGCCATGCTGTGAAAAATGGAGGAAAATGAGCCTACATACACTTGCCAGTGTTGAGTGTATTGCCCCTGATCTACAGAAGATGGTCATACCACTGCCCAGTAGGTCTTTCATTTCTAATGAGTTAAGTATAATGGTGGTGGTAATCATATCTCTCAACCTCTTAGCTCAAGAAATCTGGACAAAGACAAAAATAATGGGAGTGCAAAGGCCCAAAAAATAGAGACTTATCTTAAATATGCCCCTATAAACTTAGACAGATGCTGCGGTAACAAGTTTTGTTTTAGCATGCATTTTCTAAAGGGTATAGAGTCTAAAATTCTAATGTTTGTCATTATTTAGTGAGTTCAACTCTCAATGATTTGCCAGAAAAAAACACAAATCTTATAAGGAACAGACCAAAAATATGAGACAAAAATCTGTCTGGAGTTAGGCAGCTGAGCTCAAGCATCAGAAGCACCGAGAGTCATAGCATTCTCTATAAAATTTGTTTTTAAGTCCCTTCCATTTGTTTAAGGTTAGTGGCAGTCTTGTAGGGCAGCAAGATACAGAGGTCACTGAACTCATTGTCAGGGAGTTCTGCTTTGCTAAGTTGAAGGAAACTCAAGAAAGTCTGGGCAGAATGTGACACCAATATAGTAGTAGTACAGTGAGGATGATTCTTCCTGGCTTTAAAATAATAAATGCTAAACAGGAGATAAGTGTAGCATACAGTAAAATTGTGTTAGTTGATGTGATATTTAGTAAAGAAAAGGGTCATGGAAAAACTTGAAATTACATAATGCAGTAATAGGCAGGAAGACTTTAACCATACCTCTCAACTTCTTTGCTCAAGAATTGTAAACAAAGCCAGAGCTGCTCCGGTGGCATAGAGTAATAAAGCCCTGTCTACAACACTGCCAATCTGGTTTCTTTTAGAGGCTTAAGTGACTGACAGAGCATCAGAGAAAGGATGGGCATGCCTGTCCTGGGCAGGGGGGGTGCTCACTGATACACTGCTAAGGAGAGGCATGGTCCGAAAGAGGGGAGTTGCCTCTGAAGCAATCAACAAGTGTGGGATGGAGCAGGTAGGGCATAACCAAAACAAAAAACAAACCCTCCCGCCCGGATGTAAGTACAGTTGAACAGATCCCCCAGGATGCCTTATGATTCACAACCAGTCCCAGCAATACTGTGGTACATTCTGGATGGTACGAGGAAAGCTGGTAGACCCAGAATGGATGTGGGGCAATAGGAGACAGTCAGATATAAATGAGGTCTGAGGCTTCCAAAAGAAAAAAAACAAAAAAGAATTCTGGGCAAAGCCAAAAACAGCAGAGGTGGGGTCAAATTCCCAAAATCAGGGACAAATTTTAAACAGTAGTGTAATTCAGAGAAAAAGTTGACAACAGAACAAAAGGGTTTGTAACAGCATGCATGCTCCATACGTACGAAACTCTAATGACAATCACTACTGATTGATTTGAGTGACTGTAATCCTCAATGATTTACCAGCAACAAAAATATGAGGCAAAATCAGGGATATTTGAGAAGTATGAGTTCCAAAAAAAAACAAGGTAAAAGCTAGGACGATATCTGCAAAGCTCTGAAATAGATGATGAGAAGATGAAGCCATTGTTCCTAACCTGGAGGAAAGCAGGCATGGTTTCCCTTCATAAGTGTGGTACTAGGACTATTATTACGTGAAGCTAAGTAACAGTTGTACTGACCTACAAGACAGAGAATTCTTTTTGAAAGAATTACGTATTCAGTACTAGAGGCCCGAAAAGTGCAAGACTTTGGGCATCTTGGTTTTACTACAGATAGATCATGTTTATCAAATCTGACAGAATTATTTGATGTGATAATTGAAATATTAAACCAGGGTAGGGCTTTTGGTATCACTCATTTGTATTTTAGCAGGGATCAGATAGCCTGCAAAAAAGCTAAATACACAGAAGGACATAGAGATAGGGACAAATGGTATCTCTATTGGAGAAGAGAGGGTTAAAAGTGGGATACTGCGATGTATCTCACTGCTGATGATGCAAAGATCTGCAACAGAGTAGATAGACAATTTGAAGTGGAAAGCTTGAAAAAAGATTGCGAAAACCATAATGATTTAATGTTTGGTAGCTTAGGGTAATGCATCTTTAAAGGTAAACTCATGAGAGACTACACATGGGGATAAGGGTGAAGTAATGGTAAAACAAATGTAAGACCAAGAGAAACTTACTTTAAATAACTTGCATGCAGATAGTCTTCAGGGAGAATTTCTAAGAAACAGCCAGGGATTCTGGAATGCTATCACCCTTAAAAAAGAAATATATATTGCTGTGAAGAACAACTGAGACCCCCCTTATTTGCTAGCAGGTATAGAGCTGAAAGCCCTAACATGATTAAGGCATAAATAGAACTGAATATGTTCAGAGAAGGGTCACGATGACAGCATGTGACCCTTAACTGCGAACTTTGTTTGGAATGTTAATGGAACTTAATGTGCACATTTAAGAAAGGAAGGAGTGCATACAGGTTAAACAGACTTTCAGATATCATAAGGGTAGGTGGGCCAACATTATCCATTCATCCCACCCTCCCTAGTCAGCTCCTCTAGCACATGGGCCACTAATCAAACCCAGGCCGTCTGGGTCACAGTTAGGGCGTTCAGAGTCATAAGTAGCTATTATGATCCCCTGTGCATTCAAAATCTGATGCCCCTTTCAGGCATCTCATAAAGTTCCCTGTTTCTCCAGCTCTGAAGCCCTATGCGCCACAGACCAAATTACAGTGGGAATGTGCTGACCATAAACTGGTTCAATTAGTCATGGGTGTAAAGATATAAAAACTGTTGCCTGTTTTAGCAAGTTAGAATTTATTTGTTCACCATTTAAGAGAACTGGTCCAAAACCACTTTTCAGTGTTCAGCCTTTTTTCAGTTAAATGTGTGACATTAATGCATTAATGTAGCATGAAATGTAAGGGCTGACAACAAAATAAAATTCAAGACACAAACATTTTTTTTGTTGTTGTTATCTCCAGGAAATGGCCTGTTGGCTTCATTACCTTTCCCTGTCATCCCACTTATTCCAGGACACAAAGGCTGGGAAAACCAGAGCTACATAAGAGCCCCATGGCAATACATTCATTGCCCTGGAAGCCAAATAGCCCCATTCATTCCCTAGCAGTAAGAGTCAGCTGGTAGGGTGCAGGCCAGCTTGCTGGTCTTTAGTGGGGCCTAAACCTTCCCTATTAGAGCACTCCTTTTTTTTATAACACCTGTCTAAGCTATCTCATATGTTTTTTTTTTTGGGGGGGGGGTGTTTTTGAAATGCTTCATAACTCAATTTACATTGAGCCAGTACATTTTTTTGTAATTCTTTTTACCCCACACCACCTGGCAGCCATCAGTCACCCTATAATTTGATCAGTCCACATGTTCCCTTTTGAGTGAGAGCCAGTCAAGGGAGACCTTCATCCAGGCAGTCTTAAAGATGCTCAGTATAGGACTTGCATTCCTCCCTTTATCAGATGATACATGTGCTCACATATGCCAGGACCTGCTCTAACTTGCCTTTCTAACACATGCAGCCCTAGTAAGCTCCTGCATAAAGGCAACATGGAGACCTAAGACCATGTTCCTGGCCCATATGCTACATTTGCATGCTTTAACTTACCACATCTTAACTTTAACAGGCAATATGGTGGATATCAGGAGTTATCACAATTAACAACACTTATAGTGAGAATTAATAATAAGGTTGGATGCAGAGCAGACGTACGGGACAGAAAAATAACAGTAGCTTGTTAAACAGTGTGTACCAGCTGTTAAGTTCAGGCGTAAAACTGTCCATATCTTTTCCAGTGATCGGAGAAGAAGAGGATATGGCAAATTAAGAAGAATCAATTGACTCGAACAGAATATCTACCTGGTTTGATATGATCAGACAACCAAAAGCTGAATTGAAGTTTATAGTAGTAGAGGAAATGTATTGGCAATTTAAATGTAATGATACATGCCTAATTCAGAAGATGAAAGACACAGTATTAGATAATCCAGAAAAAACTCAGTTCGGCACACTGGACCCAATAAAGGCACTTGGACAGAGTCACAATCACAGCCCAAAACATTCCAAATATAAAATCTTTAATAACACAAAGGTGTCACACAGGATTAAGTGCTTTCACTCTCCAACAGGGAACTTCATCAGAATAATGCCTTCAGTTCTAACAATTGCTTAAATACACCTTTACCCATTCATTTAATTACATCATAAAAGATCAATTGGTCCGTACTTAATTAGTGCTTAAAGACTCCATTGGCAAGTATCCACTTAAAACATGTGGGAGTATACACACACACACACACACATATATATATATATATATATATATATAAATGTAAATATATACACTACATACTGGAGACATTAACATTAAAAGAAAAAAAAATAAGAAAATACTATATTCCAACTTTTGACACTGCTAGTTCCACCTCAAAGTACTTTAATAGTACTCAATATTTTAGAGCTTTCCTTTTTAGTGCTGGAATATTAGAATAGTACTCGTTAAGACCAGGGGAAGTACAGGCATCCAATGTCAGCTGCCACATAAGTTCCCTATGCTCAAGACTGGTTTCCCAGTCCCCATGCCTGTCAGAGACATTAATCTGCTCGGGTACAACCTAAGGAATGCTTGTACAAGGCATTTGTTTCTTTACCTTTACTAATCTCATACATGTGCTTGTAAATTCTTTGTTTTAATTTTCTCTCCATTTTCCCACATAGTATGAGAAACACTCCACACAGTAAGCCAGATAAACTACCCCTTTGGTGTAACAACTATAATATCCAGTTGCTTTGAGTCTAACAAGTGTACCCCAGAATTGTAGTTCAAACAGAATAGAAATATAAGGACACTAGAGAAACATCCCACACTTAAAAGTACCCTTTCTACCATTGTTCTCCCTACCACGTATAGTCCCTTCAAAATTTTTCAAGTTTGGTCCTCTTCTAAATCCAGATTTCACAGTCTTGGAGAACACATCCAAACTATTGGGCATACTTGAAAAGAGATCCCAATACCTCCGAACAATATTTGTAACATCTTGGGTATCTCTATGAAAGTAGTGGATCGCAAAATATAAATCATGACTGTGACCTATATCTCGACCCAGTCCCACCAGTTGTCCATAGTGGGGGGGGGGTGTCCATCCTGATCCCTACCCACAGATGACCCCTCACTCGTACCATCTTCCCTGACAACCATCAAAGGAAGATATTTAGTACCCGACCCCTTCAAAATTTCATATCTGATGGAAATCACCAATTCCTTGGGGTAGCCCCTAGCCACACAAAGATCCTCTATCAAACTGAGTTCATTGGCTAGGTCATCCCTTAAGGTGCTCATCTGGGCAGCCCTCACCATTTGCCCTTTAATGATGTTCCTTTTTGGAAAAAGGGGTGATCACTTTGAAAATGCAGGTAGGAGTTAGAAAAATGTTCATTCCTATACAGGGTAGATACATATCTACTGTTGGTCACATTCTTCCTAATCTTTACATCTAAAAAATGCATCTCTACCAGTCCAATATTGTGACTGAATACCACAAATTCTGTGGTATTATTGATGTAATCTATGGAAACCTCAATATCATTCTCAGAACCTTTAGATAAAATAAAAATGTCATCCAGGTAATGGTAATATGCTCTTATGTTATCGTAAAATGGGGAAGAAAAGACATAATGTTGTTCCCAATATAGCAAAACTATATTAGTGAACACTGGGGCACACAATGCCCCCATAGCCACCTCATCTATTTGCTTATAGTATTCACCCTGAAAAAACATGTAGCTATTATTGAGAACTAATTCCATGTTTTCCAAGACCTAAAGTCCTGTTAGGACAAAAAAAATCAAAATCTCTATGGGCCTCCTCGAACCAAGCGAAACCAGTATTGTGGGGTATGATGCTAAAAAGATCTTTAATGTCAATAGTTACAAACACATAATCAGTATTAAATTCACCCCCCCCCCAATTTTACTTAAGAAGTCCCAAGAATCAATGCGAATATGCTGGTGTAGTCCATGAAATGGCTTCAGTTTTGTATCTGCATAACCAAAGGTTGGGTTTTTGAACCAGCCAATGACAGAATGGGTCTCAAAGGGGGAATAGTCACTTTTTATGGAGTTTGGAAATATCAAAAATCCCAGGTATAACAGGTTTAGAGACCCTCAAAAACTCAAATAATTGCTGGTCGATAGCCCCTGTAAAAAGTTGTCCTCCAACCACAAATCCAAATTTTTGTATCCCAGATTTATTTTCTTTTTACAAACTTGCAGGTATTTACCATTGAGTCTATCCATTTACATAATATCATGACAAAAAAACAAAAATTCCCAGCTATTGACTTGTTTTGGGGCCTTAAATTGGGTTGTTTCAAAAATGCATCGTCTTCATGTAGGTCAATGAAATAGTTTTTTTTTCTGTTGCAAAGTTATTAATACGTCTTAGATCTTGGGTTAAGGAAAGGGTTTTATCTGTTTGAAAGTTATTCATATTTCTTAGATCTCGTGCTGTATGTCCTATAAGCCATTATGTGCAGTTGTCTATTCCAGTATTCTTTTCTTTAAAAAAAACAGTTTTATTGAAATATCACTTGTGGCATAGGCAAACTTACATTTATATAAAAGTAATCAAACCACAAGTTCACATTTATAAACATTATACATCACATACATTGTTATATATCCTGTAATCAAGACAACAGTACATAAACTATTCAATTCCTGCATTAACTCTATAACCGGGTGATGCCTACACGTGTTTTTGCAGTTACATCCTACTGATGCCTCTAGATGTCAAGTATTGCTTGTCCATATTTGCATTAATAATTCCCAAACCATGCTACATACAACGTATTCAAATATTTAATCTTAAAGCTTACACGATGGCAAACACATCTTTATTGGTATTTGACCTCTGCGCAGAGCAGTTAAAATATATTATTTCTCATGTAATATTTATTTATATTGTCTTAAACTTCATGTTTTCTAAGTATCTCAACAACTAAGTGGTGCAGACAGAGCTGCTTAGTATCACAAGAAAGCTTTCAGCAGGATGAACAAATGCTGATGATAGTATGAGTGGTTGCTGTGATATTGTGTATTGTTTACAAAATATTACAAACATGGTAATTACTGCATTTACTGTCACTTATAAAATTCAGTTTAAGACCTAGAACCTAAAGAATACTACCACTATAAAAGTAGTTTGTGCTGAAGAGTTTAAAATTATCACTTCTTTAACACCATATAGATTACCAGAGACATGAACATTTGTCCCAAATGTGAGGATATAATTTTATTCTTTCAAAATGCTTAGGCTCCACTCTTTGGAAGTTACAGTGCAGACCTCCAGAGCTCCATTGGAGGGAATGAGTTATACCTCATTCCTCCTGCAAAATATTTTTCTGTATATATTGTGCCCACGATTTCCATTTTTCTCTGTAATTTACTCCTAACCTTTTTTAAAGATCCCACCTCCTGTTCTTTTATCTCTGTTACAATTAGGGTTACCAGGTTTCTTTGTGGATAAAACTGGACTAAGGTCACGCCCCTCGCATCACCCATAACTCCACCCATTCCCACCCCTTTCCCATCCATTCAACGCCCATTTTGTGACATCACAGTCACATCAGCTGATGGGGCCGCCCTCTTTGATGACTATACTTAAAGGGGAGAAGAGAACACAGGCGGCGCTAATTGCACTGCTAAGCTGCTGCAGCTGTAAGTACCAGTATTAATGAAAAGTGTCAATATGGTGCATTTTTCTCCAGTTATTTATTTTTATGTCACTAAACCTAATTATGGATGGTCCATGGAGATAAAAGGTCGAAAGCTAGCTAGCCTGTGCACATGGTGGTAAATCTGATTAAAAAAATCCAAAACAAATGCACAGGGCAAGCAGGTTATCTTTGCTATTAAAAAATTGTGTTTCGATTTACCCCATAGGTCAATAACATCACTTTACTGCTCATTCAGAAATGATGATCTTAACATTCCCTTGCATTTTGAAAGTTCTGTCAAATACTGTTTGTACTGAGGTGTGGGACAGGTAATCTATGAAGTTCTAGGAGGGAAGAGTTAGCAAACGCTGGTATAAGAGGTGGAGGATACCTGAGGTATAAGTGCATGATGACAAAAATAAATGTACAGTGCACCTGCGTAAAATGACTAGGCTTGCAGCATAAACAATCGCCGATTATATTCTGTCGGAAGTTCATATAGCACAGTCCATTGACAAATTGTTAATGTATGAGTTGTATATCATGTACATCCTCTTCACTAAAAATGCCTTTTCCAGGCTCAGCCACTCAACAGACAGTATGTATGTATGTATGTACTGTCTAAACTGCGTAGCTACCAGGAATATTGAAGTTAAAAGCATTTCATTGTTGTGTAGTAGCTAGTAACGCATCGTACCGCTCCCGTTCTAGCTGGATACATTTACTTTCTCCTCTCCTCTGGCAGCACAAAAAAAAAACGTATTTCACGAGTCCGGTTTTGATGAAAATTTTTTAACCAGACAGTTTGTCTGAAAACCAGGCAGTCCAGTCAAAAACCGGGCAGCTGGCAACCCTAGTTACAATACTCACTACTTCAAGTATAATTGGTTTAGATTTTGATTTAAATTTTATAGTGACTCTGTTTCTGTACTCTTAATACTTGCAGATACCAGGGGCTGAATTCAGAAAGGTTACTGTGATGTGTAAGCCAGGTGTACACCTTGTGGTAACCATTTCTGAGTTGCAGGCAGCCCTACCATGGTGCTGCACCATTTTATGGTGTAGTTCCATTGTGGGCTGTCTCTGCAGACTACTACAGATGCTAACGAGGCATTCTGGGGAAGTGGTCTATACTAATTAGCCATGTGCTCTCCCACAAATACGCCAGTGGTAAAGCATTTATGCAGCCGAGTTACAGAAAGAAAATCAAATGGCTGCATGAATTACCTTAACCACCCATGCCAATGAATACAGCTAGAAGCTTGAGTTCACTTGATCATGTTAGAGGTAAGTGCTGAGCAGTTTAGCAGACAAGTAGTGTGTGTGTGTGTGTGTGTGTGTGTGTGTGTGTGTGTGTGTGTGTGTGTGTGTGTGTGTGTGTGTGTGTGTGTGTGTGTGTGTGTGTGATAGGTAGTGTTAGGGTGCGTGTGCATGTGTGTGTGGGTGTTAGGCTGTATGTGTGAGTGTATGTAGAGCTATCTGTGTAAAGTGTATGTATAGCTGAAGGGCTGAGTCTGTTTGCGAGCATGGTTCCAGGTGGAGATGGGGCTGTGCATGTGTGCCTGTGTGTATACATGAATGTGTAAAGGTGGGTCTGTATTAGAACATCAAAATTTCACAACTTTGAATGTTCTAATATCGACCCTTATTCAGCGAACGCTGAAAACATCGAACATGCAGAACAGCAAATTTTTTCCTAGGGAAAAAATTTGCTGTTCCGAAACACAGACACACAACACAAGCACACCAAACAAACAGCAATCCACACACATACACCTAAAATCTTACATATATCCCTACACTAAACTGTACATACACCACTATCTATCCACTTACCTTAACCCAAATCCTAACCCTAAGGTCCGTCACTATCGCACACTCACCTTACCCGCGCCCTAATCCTAACTCACCTGCCCCGCCCTAACCCTCACGTCTACACAATATCAAACACATACCTGACCTGTGCCCTAACCCTAACTCACCTAACCCTCGCCCAGTCACACACTTACCTGAACCCGACCCGTAACATTCCACCACAGTGCCTAAAATACTGAAGCGACAGAAACGAACAACCAAATTCTTTCCCTAGGAAAAAAATTAGGTTTTCTGTAGCTTCGCTATTTTCAGCGTTTGCTGAATAGGGGTCGATATTAGAACATTCGAAGTTGTGAAACTTCGATGTTCTAATATAGACCCTGTAAAGGTGTGGATGTGTTTGTGAGCATGTGGGAGTATCATAACTCTATATTCCCCCAGACTAATAAGCAAATTCTGCAACATGACAAGAAAAATTAGACACTAGGCTACCTCTTCATATTGTTCTTTAAAGGTACATGAAGTAGAAGAGGAAACACTAGACTCCAGGGATATTTTATACAGTGTGCCTTAATGGCACATAAAAGGATTCAAATGCAGTACTCTTAGCACCAACACACAGCGTTATGGACTTCTTCACCACCTCTAAACACCAGAGATGCTTCTAAAATATTACTTAAGTCTTTCCAAATAAAAAGAAATGTGAAGTCTAAGGTGGAGAAGTTTCCAGCCCTTCATCTTTGAAAAAGAAAGGAGCTTGTTATGCTTCAGCCTCAACCCACTGTGTTAATCAATCAGCTAGGCTGTTATACTGGGGTATTATGGTGTAGCGGGGTATTATGGTATAGTGGGTTATTATTTACATAATAATAATAAGTATGAAGCTCTGATGTCTGCCATTACTGACTGACTGTAAAGATCAAAGATTTGTGAGGGCATGGAAAAAATACAAAGAGACCTTGGGAATCTCCTATCAATTCAGGGACAGTTAAGTGGTATGTCAGAGAGAGAGAAAGAGAGAGAGTGTGTGTGTGTGTGTGTGTGTGTGTGTGTGTGTGTGTGTGTGTGTGTGTGTGTGTGTGTGTGTGTGTGTGTGTGTGTGTGTGTGTGTCTCTCTGGGTATGTTGGAGTGAATGGGGGGCCTGTGCCAATGTGATGCATGTTCCTCCATTGCGGATTACCCCAGGAAATTGCTGATTTGCTCTCATGGTAGTCAAGGGTGTTTCAGAAACATGCATATTAGCAATAATGAGGTCTTTCCTCATCATACCTCTCAAATGTCCAGTTTTTCTCAAAATATGCAGGCTTTTGCTTTATAATTTTGGTCTGTTTTACATAAAATGTGTGGTTATTCTGGCAAAACATGAAAGATTGGAATCAGTAAATAATGACATACATTTGAGTTTCAGACTTCGTGTCATTTAGAAAATGCATACTAATACAAAACATGCAGTGATCCAGTAACTAAGTTTATAAAGGCAGAATTTAAAATCTGTCTCTGATTCTGGACTTTTGTTGCTCCATTATTTTTGGCTTTTTTCAGATTTCTTGATCTTAGAGATTGAGAGGTATAGGTTCATAGGTGTTTACTAGGCTAATGACCATAATAGCCTTTTTAGGCCTACCTATGTATCCCAAATCTCTGACATGTTCTGGTACCCTTGATAAGTGCAAAGCAAGGGATTGGGAGGTGAAACATTTCCCTCATTGCAGCTAACATGACTCAATATATTCCCCCATCCCTTTTGGATGCAACGCTTAACACCAGTGGTGGAGTTCTTTGTGAATCCCTGGGTATGTCTAACATAACTCGGTTGACCTTTAGAGGTGATTAGTTAAGTTGCAGGCATAAAAAGTGTGGAAGGATCAGATTACAGTGAGTGACATTTACAATTAATCCACTTGTCTCACCTTATGTTTTTAAATGAGCTGACGTACTGTGGCACAATTTCTGACACTTCTTTATGTGTGCCAGTATGGGCATGCCCATTAGACTTTGGCACATACATTTTGCTTGTAGGTCACTGCATGTTCTCTGCCATCAACAAAGGAGAGATGTCTGTGTGACATTTGAACCTTCTCTTACTCTGGCCACAAAGCCCCGCAGAACATATTGAAACCTAGGTCACTGCATTTTTTACAGATAACTTGATTCTGGCTGGTTTAATGTCTTTTGACCCTACCACAAACTGTATTGTATAACTGTTAGGGGTCCTACTGCTATTTATTACTGTGTCAGTATTGATATATTTCCAAATGTAGAATTTCTTTGTCATTTTATAAGTCTTTGTTGTTTCTAAAGGCAGACATTTCTCTAAGAGCAGCTACTTGCAGTGTATTAAGTGTTGGGAAATGTATTCCAGTTGTAGCAGATATGCACAGCATTACTTTTCTCCTTTCCATATATGTGCTCACATCTAGTTTATCCAAGATCGTGTACTTATCCTGTACAGTACATTGCTTTTGTGTAAAAACACATTTCTTTTTACATACTTTTGTGACTTCTTTAGCATTTACTTTTTTAAGCTGTCAAATAATACCTTAAGTTTCTATTACTAAACAAATCCTTGGCAAAGATCCATATGAGTTTTTTTCTGTGCTTGAAGAATATGTTAATTTTCAGAGTATATGCAGACAATGAACAAGATTAATATGGTCTTTTTACACTATTCAGTTATGGCCACATGTCTACTGTTGACCCTCCGACCCTCAGTTGACTGATTGTCTCACAGCTGGTGAAGGGGATGTAATATAGCTGCTATGAGAAGATTTATTTTTTCTTTATACAGTGAAATAAAAAATGGAAGAGGTAGAACTGCCCTACGTCTAGTACTGTGACTTAGCAGCGATGCTTTTTGAATGCTCTGCCACCTTCCCACATGCCAGACATCTGAGCGTTTGCTCATCCCTGTTAATTCATCTTAGGGAGTATGTCAGGAATCCAACATCCCCCACTCCCAACTAAACCACACCCTAAGGGTGACAAATCCCACATTGTCCCACTAATGAAGGAGTGGCAGCTTCAACCATTTAATACAACCTCCTCCACTAGTGGCCCGACACACTACTCGAACGCAAGCGTCCTCGGTCGAGACTTCATCCCTGTGTGTCACGGCACCAGCATCTTAGTTTTCTAATAAATTCCTCATTTGTTTTAAGTGTTTCATACTAGGGGAGGCTGAAATTCTTCACCTGAGCAAAAGGTAAAGTCGTTACGAATTTGAAATGTGTAGATAAACTTCAGCAGCTGTTTGTTATTGGAGAGCTTGCACTGGCTTTTTAGTCGGAGGCACTAAAGCATTTGTAAAAGACACAATCAGTGCATGCTGCAAAACCAGAAAAGGAAAATAGCTGTGAGGGGAGAAAGAAATCGGCATTCACTTTTGTATAAACATAGAGTTCTGCATCTCTGTGGTTGTACTCTACAAATGTCTAACTAGCCAGACTGTGTAGTTGTGCATACCATCAGAAGGCTGAAGGCCTCTTAAATATATGTCTAACTTCCTGATTAGCTCAGAAGAATGACCTTGTGGGAAAGGAGGAGAGAGACAATTTGTTTCCAGCACATAGTAAACGATACAGATGCATTACAGAAGACAGGTCATGTAGAAATGTCTTGTAATTCTTATCTTGCAATAAAATCTAGCAATTATTCAATGGAGTTTTTTAAATATTGTAGTTCCACTCAGCCAACATGTTACATGTTTGGTAAATCCAAGTTCAAGGCAAATGAATGCTATGACATCAGGATAAAACAAGTCTGTGATTTACATTCCGTTGAACAGAAGTGACTGAGAAATGCTGAAAGGGCTCTTTTCTCGAAAGCAGTTTTTCAGTATGATATCATTTCATTCTTCAAACAGTGCCTATTGCTCTAAGATATGGCAATGTCAGAGATACTTTTTTATAGCTGCAGGGTCTGGGTTGTCCTCAACTATCATTTATTTCAAGTAGCAGTACTTTCAGAGAATGCTGTTCAAAGAAATGTACATCAGAGAATCACGTCTAAGCATTTGTTCAGTAAAGAAATATCAAAAGAAGTAATAAATTAGATTTCCAAGGAATAGTGCAAATAAGTAAGTAAAACAATGAATGAGACACAGGCAATGTGGAGTGAAAGGAAAACTTCTGTTCATTACTAGGTTGAAAAAAACTCGGGGAAGTACTTTCATGTGCAATTTGAAAACTTCATTAGATTTCAAATGCAAAGGGATGCAAAACAAGTACATTTATATTTGTAGGAATTAAAATAACAATGGTATGTTTAGAATCACTAGACCTGTCAAGAGGTTACACTGGGCATAACCTCAAGTAAAGATGTACAGTACAGGTGAGCTGACTATAGTTTTGTGGAACAGAGAACTAGACCAGTGGAGAGGCTCTTGAAAACACCGGTTGATGTCTGTCAGTCAAAACATTTGCCACTGATAGGCTGCCCTCAGGTGAGTTCAACCAACGCACCAGAGGCACATTAGCCACTGGTCATGTTTCAATTTTTCATTTGGCCAGTCTCTAAAGCAGCTTAATCTAGCTGGTTTACCACTGTACTTTCCCTCCTTGATTGGATTTAAGTTCTTGTTTTCCTGAGCCTGTATTTTGTCCAATTTCCCCATTCAACCATTCCTATTCCATCCATTGGGACTGGCTATCAGCTCATTGTCTTGTATACATGTGGTCCATGCAGTCACATGACGAGGCCCATCAGTTATTCAGGTCCATATGCTGAGCCACTGTTTGAGGTTATGCTATGCCTGAAGTAAGTTCATGACAGGCCTAGTGATTTTAAGTGCACCATTATATTTACTAACAAGTATAAGTAAACTTGATTTGTGACTCTTTGTATATGAGCACTGATTTTGGCTCTTTATATCTGAGGACTGATGTAGATGGTAACTGCAGATGTAATTGAATTTTTAAATTAAGAAATGACAACAACTTTGCTGTACTTTGTATTACTCGTGTCTCACTAAGAGTTTGAAAAGTGGAAACAACATGCACACATACACACACACACACACACACACACACACACACACACACACACACACACATATATATAGATAAGATTATAACATCAAATATTTAACACTTCAGAGAGAACAAAAAAGACTGATGATTTTAGAGCGAATCTAAAATGACAGAAAACAACAAAAAAGCAAAACCAATCATTTTGCAGGTAGTCAAGTCCCTCTGCACACCCCGGCTAATTATATCTACCAGCTCAAAGACTGCACAACAGTGGAGTATGTGCAAATTCCCCTGACACTGCTGCAATGAGATTGCATACAAAAAGCAGATTTTCTGAGCATTCACTCTTATTAACTATCACAGAAAGCATTCATTCATAAACTGTAACTAAATATATATATATATATATATATATATATATATATATATATATATATATATAAAATACTCTCTAGGAGTGTGTGTGTATATATGTGTATATATATATATATATATATATATATATATATATATATATATATATATAAAATACTCTCTAGGAATCATATTCATTTAGGGTTTTTTGGTCTATTTGTTTTATGAGGGGCTTCCTTTAAACAGCATCAACAAGTCAAACTTAGTCTTACTGGTTTAGCAATATCTGCACAGATGCCCATAGTACAAGTGATTTATTGCAGTTTCCTACTTTAACAATATCATCTTTAATATTCTGCCTACTGTCTTGACATTTAATGCCACTTACAAGGATCCAGTGGGTTATATCTGTAATATGCAGGTTTGGGTGTGTGAGAGTTTGTGTGGTGTGTGTGTGTGTGTGTGTGTGTGTGTGTGTGTGTGTGTGTGTGTGTGTGTGTGTGTGTGTGTGTGTATGCATGCATGTGTGTTTTGGCATGCAGGAGCGAACTCTCACACATATACACGCATTATTACTAATGACATAACATCTGGAGCTCTGATTCTATGTCATGTACTAATGGCATTTATTTATGGTAGAGAACTGTAATGGGAGGATTTGATTTTAATCTAGGCTCTGGAGTTTTCACTCTCACATGTTCACTTTCCTGTTGTAGCACAAATCATTCTTAAACTGTTGTTCCTTTCTATGGTCATATTTCTGAGTGATTTGTTTTCTTGTTTACTCTTTTCTACAATTTTTTTTGAACCTGATTTTTTTTTTTGTAACTAGCTTATAACCGAGCCGGGTCCTTAAGGATAGATCCACTATCTTAGAAACCAAACAAAATAAGGAATAAAGTCCACCTTGCGGTCTTGTCCACATACCTAGCTTTACCGTCTTCTCCTATGTGTCTTTGTTGTGCATGTAAAGTGTTGGTAGATTCTAATCTACCAAATCACTGTCCTGCCTATAGCTTTGATCGCTTCAGCAGAGAGAAGTTTACACTGTTTTATACTGTAGCATCAGACTAAAATGTGTTGCTAAATGTTTAGACTGACTGACTATGAAAGAAACAACACTGTATCTATCTATGCTTCATTTGCAAATGATAGCATGAGGACTTCCGCATTACTGACATTTTACAAATATATGTCTGAGAAATTCACTATTCTAATAAAATAGGATCACCACCATAATTTAATTTTATCCAATTGTATGACACAGTTATTTTGTGTACCTACTTTGCTATATACTGTAATTAATTTGAATGAGATATTGCAAGAAGCAATTAAAATATAAATATTCAGTGAATCACTACAGAGTAACAGGGTGTGGTTACTGAAGTACACAGAAGTGCATCTGATATGGCAGCAGTACATCTCAGGTATGTGCCATGAATTCTCCTAACCTTAAGCATAAACTATACAAAGTTTCAATAATCAGCGAGTCATAATACAGAATGATTTAAGGGTTTTACCTTAACCTTGTTACCAATATGGTATGTTACAGACATACATCTCATGTGTCACAAATTATAAACAAGTCACTCTTTTTAGCTCTCAGAAACAGTTTATACAACAGAGAGATGGTGATTTTTGCACATTGTCCAATTGCAGTTTAAACCATGAATTCATGATAATTTAGGATGCCCTGTTGTCCACAATGTAATGTCTAATGCATTGAATTTTACTATGCTTTATATTTTTAGATTCATAGTTTAAGTGTCACACATTCATCCTGCTCGTTATTCATTGGGCCCAATTCCAAAAGACTTGCTCTTAGTGTGAGTGACTTACTGCCATGTATTACACTGAAATAATCACTTAAACTGAGAGCAGCTCTGTTGGAATCTGGCCCCTGATGTAAACCTGCTTTATAGGTAGGCCTTACTGTAGAAGTCGCTTACACTGACAGCAAGTCTTTCAGAATCAGGCCCTTTAACTCCTACATGTTGGCAAAGAAAGGCAGAGAGCTGTGGTGACAGGATTTTACTGAATTATCCGCGGTGGTGGTGCTGCAGTAGCGTTGTTGCCTCACAGTAAGACGCCATCCGATTCGATTCTCAGCTAGAGCATCTTCTGCGTGGAGACATGCGTGAATGGGCGTACCCTCATTGAAGGTTATGCGTCAGGGCTGGTAACTCGGCACGTAAAAATCAACTACCAATCATTAGCGGACCGGAGTTCCGCTGTGGCGACCCCTAACCGGGAAAAGCCGAAAGACACAAACAAATATGCAATTAACTAAATCTGTAATCTTTCTCAGAGAATATATGACCTGCTTTATTTAGTAGACTGTTCATATTTCAGTAACTTGCTAATATACTATTATGTAAATCTGTGTGTTGCAAGATTTGTGTATGGGCTGAACTCCAACTTCACTATTACTACTGACCACTTTTAGATGAACATTATATTTCTTGATCTCTTGTAAAAACTGCAATATATTTTAGTGATATCAGTGTTTGCAGTGCTACAGATAAGTGAGCAAACAAGTTCTGAGGCATGGTTTATCTGTAAAGAAGTGCATACTTGACTGAAATTAATTTGTGAAGAAATGTAGACAGAAACAAAATGGGAGTTTGTTTGCCTGTAAAAAAAAGAACACTATTTTACAGCACGGTACCTCTACTCCAAGCAGACGCTTTCAGCCTAGGATCCTAGTACATATCTCCATTTTATTTTTAGTGCCAATAGTCCCACAGTATGAGGGAGTTGCTCAGGGCTCAGCCATGTGTTATACCATCTTTTGCTTTTTGAAATGGTGAGTTCCATTTTTGAGAAGAAGGTTACTTCAACAGAGCTTGAGTACTCCTTCTGTGAAGAGAGGTGTGGGGGGATGCCAAGAATAGGGCACCCTGTTTCCCATAAGTAGTACAGCTACAGGTATATGCTGTTCTATTTTTCTGTCAGTGGGTCATCCATTCTTGACAGAGGTTGAGTTGTAGAACCATATGATCCTGTACAAGCTGGCACAGTACCAGTTTATGAAGTAAGCCCACAGAACTGTAATCTTTAAAGATACCACAGCCTGAGACTTATTGGGGAGGGACTCAGATACCACCTGTCTTTTGCTTAGCAGCTTAATAAATCTGCCCAAGTGAAATGACCAGAATTGCTGTAGCCTTTAGACAATGTGCCCAAATGCTCCTCCTGCTTTCTATCTCTCTTGTAACAAAGTTAAATGTTACTGACCACCTGAAGGGAAAATGTGTTTATCAAAGCCAGTTTAACCATTTATCTTATACATTAATTAAAAATGATGACAGGCTCCATAAGTCACCCATTTTCCCAGCATTCTAAGGTTCCACAAAAATGCTCAGTTAACATCCAGTCAGTGCACCACCTTTTTCAGTAATAGAAACAACCTGTACTTTAAACTGGCAAGTTAAAAGGAGTAACTAAACAATAGCACTCATATTGTCTGCTTGTAAGACCACAAGGTATGAATTAAAATAACAAGTGTAGTCAGTAGGCAAGTACTCCAACTTTTATTGTGTAAAATGAGTAGTAAGCACTTTCATATGCATAAACACTTCAGACTACTGAGAGATGGCTGATTAATTAATGTATATAGAGAAACATACAATGCAGCCATAAGCAATCATCAACTACAACTGGGCTTCTGTATTAAAAGAACAGTATCATAAAATGCTAGACCAATGTTTAAACATCTTGTTTTTCATTAGACTTAGAAAGTAACTAGCATCTAAATTCATGTGAAACAGTCAACCACTTAAATTCTTTGTATTCTAAAATGTTTTCAACATTGCCATTTCTAGAATTCTTAAAAACTATATCCAAACTGTAAAAAAATAAATGCCTTACTGTTAATACAAACACACTGGAATAATTATGTAGTGCATAGTGTCATGGGTACATTGCATCTTGGTTCACCTGTACTCTAGTGTGAGACCTGACCTTAGTAAAGCTTAGTTCTTGAGGTGAGATGTTCTTCATCTCACATTGCTGCAGTCCTTACACTTGGGTAGTCCGCTGTCCTCGATCGGCCCGAATATCAAAGTATAAGGCTGACGTCGGTCAAGGCGCATTAGACTGACATCAGGACGTCAGGATACAAATGCGCATGACCGACGTCATATCCTCAGTCTTTTTTGCCGCATGGTCCGATGCAGAAGCATCGTTGCAAGTGCCGTTCGGCGTTCTGAAATTTTTCGAATTCGGAGTTTCAGACCGAGTCAAAGTTGGCTAAGTACCCCGTTGGGGAATATTTTAGTTTTTTCTTGCCTCAGTGGTTTACTGGATGTCAGAAAAAGTGAATAACTGTATTTCTTGTGGGAAACAGATACCGCATAGAGATTATCATTCTTTGTGTATTCCTTGTTTGGGGCCTGAGCACGACGTTGTTGGGTGTCGCTTTTGTGCTAGGTTTAATAAGCGCACTATTAAGCGAAGGTTCGATTGTGCCAGGTTAGTCTTCGGGAAGCGGTGCAATTATAATATGCCGTCGGATGCTCCGATGCCTGCTTCTTCGAAGAAGCGCAAAGACAAAGCAGCTAAGCCCAGACAAGAAGAGCCGTCCGTACCGGACGCCGGTTCTTTGGAGGTGTCGGTGGAACCGGGGGTTCCGCCGGAGGTTTCTCTGGAGTCCCAGGGGGAGACTTTGTTATTGCAGGATGTGGCCTCTCAGGAGGCAGGTCAGGCTGAAGGGGCTTCTCAGGTTACTGTACTCCCCTCCCTTCCTAGGGTGGTTAGGCCCTCCTTCTGTTTCCAAGGCTTCTCCCAGAGGCAGGCCAGGTTTAGCTTCTGTTGGTGTCACTCCTAGTTCTTCAGGATCTGTGCCCAAGAAGCACATGCTTAAAATGGCAGAAGATTTAATTTCTTTAATTAGAGGTTCTTTGCCCCCTCCTGATAAGAGGCCTAGGGTGGAACCAGAGTTGGGGAGTTTTGAGCAGGCTTGGATGTTTCAGAGTCTTCGGCTGAAGACTTGCAGGAGTATTCTCCTTATTCTGATTCTGATGTGGATGATTCTACTCCTTCTGCTTCTCCTCCAGAGGATTTTTCTTTTCAGAGACTCTTCATTCCATGAGGGAACATTTTAAGTGGGAAGGTCAGGACTTCTCTGATTCCAGGAAAAGGCTTAGGGAATTTGTGTTTTTACCCCAGCATAGGCCTTTGGCTATACCTCCTGTTCTGGATGTTGTGGAAGATGTGTTTGCAGAGGCTGCTCTTAATCCTGATTCTTTGCCTCCTGCTCCTGTTAAACCGGATAGGTATTACAGGGTGCCTGAAGCTCATAAATATCTTTTTAAGAGTCCTAGGGCGGACCCAGAAACTGTTAGTCAAGGACCTAAGGGTGTCAAGGCTTCTGTTGTAAAAAATCCGGTTCCTCCAGATAAAGAGGCCAGGGCTAAAGAAAGTCTATACTTCTTCCACCTTAGCTATGAGGGCTTTGAATTGCCAGTTTCACATGTTGAAATACCAAAACTATCTACTTTCTCAATTGAAGTCTAAGGTAGATGCTCTGGCGGAAGGTATTGAGTGTAAGGAATTACAGGATTTGGTACATGTTTCTGAACAGGTGGGTAAGCATTCTTTGCAATGTGGTTTTGATGCTGTACAGGCCTCGTCTAGGGTGGCTGCCACTGGGTCAGTTCTTCGCAGGCACGCCTGGCTGAGGGATCAGAATTTATCTGACCATGTTAAGACAAGGATTTTAGATGCTCCTTTACAGTCTGATGTGTTGTTTGGTTCACCTGTGGAGGCAGTCTTAAAGAAAATGGAAGACAAGGCTAAGTCTATGCAGACTGTTAAAGATTTTTGCAGGTTCAGCCTCCCAACGTTTAGTAGGAATTGGCCTACCAAGGGGTGGACATATCCTTCTTATGATTCCCAGTCTAGGGGTAGATCTAGACGTGGTAGGGGCAGAGCTCAGGGCTCTTTCAGGCCTAGAACAGGGAGTTCACCTGCACAGTCTTCGGTGAGGGCAGGGGTCAGTCCTTTCGTAAACAGGCCCAATGACCTACCTTTTCAGCTGCCAGAGCCTTCTGCCTGGCAGCACCTTTGGGAGGAAGGTTGGCACTTTTCAAGGAAAATTGGAGTTTAATTACCCAAGACAGATGGGTATTGGATATCATACACCAAGGTTACAGGTTTTATTTCTATACCTTGCCTCCTTTCAAAGGCATGCCAGACGTTCCTCCTCAACAAAGAATAGAGGCTCACAAACAAATTTCTCTGCTACTTCAAATAGGGGCCATACAGCCGGTCCCTCTGCCAGAAGTGGGCCTAGGATTTTATTCTCGCCTGTTCCTAGTACCAAAGAAGGGGAACACGTGGAGACCAATTTTGGATTTATCTATCCTCAACACTTATCTGGACATTCCCAAGTTCAAAATGTTGACGTTACAACAGCTTTTACCTCTGCTGGGCAAAGATCACTGGATGGTAACTCTGGATCTCAAGGAGGCTTACCTTCATGTTCCTATCAGACTAAGTTGCAGGAAGTATCTGCGTTCGGGCTGGGACTTCTCATTATCAGTTCTCTGCATTGCCCTTTGGCTTATCTACTGCACCCAGAGTGTTTACGAAAGTTCTGGCTCCAGTGATAGCTTTCTTCAGGCTAAAAGGAATACAGATTTATCCTTATTTGGGCGATTGCCTGATTCTGGCTCAAGAAAGGGACGAACTTCTTCATCATCTGCAATATGTGATAGCAGTGCTAAGATGCCTGGGGTATTCTGTGAACGAAATAAAGTCCAGTCTAGTACCCTCTCAGGACATGTGCTTTCTGGGTGTAAGACTGAATACAGCATCCCAGATGGCCTTTTTGACCCCGGACAAACAAAAGAATCTTTCCCTTTACTTCCATCAATTGTCTCGTCAGTCCAGGCTGACTGCAAAGACAGTCCTTCAAGCCTTAGGGTTCATGGCATCTTGTATTCTGGTGCTTCCCAATGCCAAACTGCATATGAGGAAGCTACAATGGTATCTCAAAAATGTATGGACACAGCACTGCCAGGATATGGACACTGTCATTCAGATAATACCTTGCATTCAAAAGGAATTTTTGTGGTGGGCTCAGGAATGTCACCTAAACAAGGGACTCTCTGTGACCCAGCCAGAGGCGAGTCAGATTTTAACGACAGATGCCTCAGACAAAGCTTGGGGAGCTCATCTAAATGGAAAGTGGATACAAGACACGTGGCCTGCCAGACTACAACATCTACATATCAACTTGAAGGAGATGTTAGCAGTCCAATTTGCATTAATAGCTTTCAAGGATTTACTTCTTCCAGGGCAGGTGTTGATTCTAACAGACAACACAACTGTCATGTGGTACATCAACAAGCAAGGGGAACACATTCTTATCCTCTATGCAGGCAAGCAATGATTTTGTGGGAGACTGCTCTCAGTTTACAGCTACATCTTCAGGCAAGGTTTCTGCCGGGAGCACAGAACTCCTTAGCAGATGCATTGAGCAGACGAATTATGGATCCCCACGAGTGGAAATTGGATCCTCATGTATTTCAGAAATTGACAGTGTCATGGGGAACTACAGACATAGATCTGTTCGCTTCTCCACTAAACTACCAGCTGCCAAAGTTTTGCACAAAAAGGTTTCATCCCACAGCCTGGAAAGTGGATGCTCTTTCTTTCAATTGGAGCAATCTTCATGTGTATGCCTTTCCACCTCTGCCTCTCCTCCCAAAGGTACTCCTAAAGGTCAGACAGGACAAGCCAAGGATGATTTTAATAGCTCCAGATTGGCCTCGACAGCACTGGTACCCTTTACTGAGAAGTCTGGTACGGGAGCCTCCATGGCCTTTACCTTCGATTCCACACCTGCTGTCTCAGGAGAACAGTCATTTACTCAATGTCAAGCTTCACTCTCTTCTTTATCCATTATTCTCCTTTCTTT